>NW_007030367.1:204212-340154 GCF_000164805.1 Carlito syrichta | reverse complement strand
TGTCTCACTCTGTCACCCAGACTGAAGTGCAGTGGCACACTCCCAGCCACTGCAGCCTCCTCGACCTGCTGGGCTTTGGCGATCCTTCCGCCTCAGCCTTCTAAGTAGCCAGAACTACAGGCGTGCACTACCACACCTGGTTAATTTTTTATTTATTGTAGAGATGCGGTCTCACCAGGTTGCCCAGGTGGGTCTTGAACCTGTGGGCTCAGGCAATTACTCACCTCAGCCTCCCAAAGTGCGGGATTACAGGCTGAGCCACTGAGCCTGGCTTCAAAATATTTTTAATTGGTCAAGCTTGGTGGCTCAGCCTGTAATCAGCACTTTGGGAGGCTGAGGCAAGTGGATTGCTTGAGCCTGTGGGTTCGAGACCCTGGGCAACTTGGTGAGACCTCGTCTTTACAATAAATCAAAAATTAGCCAGGCATGGTAGCACATGCCTGTAGTTCTGGCTACTTGGAAGGCTGAGGTGGAAGGATCTCTCCAGCGCCTCAGCAGGTCGACACTGGGGTGGCTGCGAGTGTGCTACTGCACTCCAGCCTGGGTGACAGAGTGAGACTCCATCTCTCTCTCTCTCTCTCTCTCTCTCTCTATCTATCTATATATATATACACACTTTTTTTTTTTATATGTGGAGAAGCAATAGGCAAGTTGCCTTCAGTGGAGGAGACCTGCTCAGGTGTATTGTGGGAAAGGGGCCTCTGGAACCACCCTTTAACAATTACTGTTTGCATCTGCCTGTCTGTGTAGGCAACCCTGGTGTATCCCTAAGATAGAGCCTTCCTACTCAGTGGGAAGACTGAGATAACCATTCCCAGAGAGGAAAGTCAAGGGGGTGGGTGCTTTTCTCCCTTACCACTTGCACCTGCCCCTGAAAGAAAGTGTATACAGTTTGTCATTGGTTTCTGAACTGAGGCTGAGCAAGATTAGTACTTGTTTATTTTGAGCTGCTTATCTTCAGTTGCTAATGTTTGGACAGTGTGCCATTCCCTGGAATCTTGGGAACAAGAGTGAAGTTTGGGAAGCCATCCTTTCATTCCTCTGACCGCAGGCAGAATGGCCCCAACTTGGAGAAGCTACTTTTCTTCTGATATCCAGCAGATGCTATGCTCTAGTAATTCATGCCGTCATCATACTTCTGAATGATCAGAACTGACTTTGTGGGCCCTTATGTCTCTCTTTCAGGTCTAACTTCAAACTTGTGGCTGTTAATTCAAAACTCTATGCCATTGGAGGACAGGCCGTTTCTAATGTTGAGTGTTACAATCCTGAGCAAGATGCATGGAATTTTGTGGCACCCTTACCAAATCCTCTGGCTGAGTTCTCTGCATGTGAGTGTAAGGGGAAGATTTATGTCATTGGAGGATATACTACCAGAGGTAAGTAAAGGGCCAAGTAAAGGGTCTGCTTATGCGTGGGCTTCAGCAGCCCAGGAAGGACAGAGGGGTGCCAGAGGAGGATAATATTTGGACATAGAAAATATATAATATATTGTATATATGACACATCTGGAAGGAGAAGAGTCCTGTATAGCAGGGGTGGGTTAGTTAAGAGTGGCCTTTTATGACCTTGTGTGAGCATGGAAGTTGAATGGGGTAGGGAGAGTTGTGAAGAAAGTATATGTTTTCGTTCAGTTGGCTTGTGACTTGGTGGGGCCTGGTTTGTGGGGTTGCTCTTTGAGGTTGGGTAGGTCTTTGGAGGAGCATCATCTGGGTAACTCCCATCCTCCTTTCAAATCCACCCCCATACAACACCGTGGAATTTAGGGCCGGGGCATCCTTGCAGATTTTTGTCTTCATTTTCTCCCTTTGTGAGCACCAACGCATCACATTCAAGTTCTGGAAACCTAGCTCTAGGGCACTGTTCACGTGTCGCAGGAGGAGTGAGTGCGTGAACACAAGAGAGGTCTTTCCTGAGCAGCAGCGGGAGGTGGTTGTGCTATTTATTAAACTGCTCCTGTGTGTTTTTCACTTTTTTTGATGGGCATTTCCTAGCTAATAATTTGAAAATAAAAAACGTCTTCAGCAAGTTTTATACTGTTGTTCTTGGTAGAGCATTATCTCAGGTAAAAGTGGTAGAAAACAATGTGGTTGTGGGAAGAAAGATAATGGTGGACAACCAAGCAGAAGGGTCCTTTCTTTTCCTCCCCCAACTCCCCAGAGCAGTTGTTCCCAAGTTATCTCTTAGCCAAGGAAATTAATTTCAGCATTTGGTCTGTCTGACCATTTAGAGGCCAGAACGTATGGAAAACGTTTAACTGGACTCTTAGGACTTTTAGTCACATAAAAGTAGTAGAGTCACCATTGCATTTGACATAGTGAAATAACTTGCCACTCCTTCATGGTACAATGTGGGCAGAACAGAGCTCTACCACTTTGGCTGATAACAACTATGAAGAAGACCCTGTTAGGCTGCGAGTGACCATATGCAACTTCGTAAAGGATAGAAGTCCACATGCTAATATAGTGTTCAAATAGGTGTCAAAAATTATTTTCACTGTATCCAAATATGTCCTGGTCTGGGGATTTATGTTGGAGGGTGAAGTTAAATGTAATGTATTTTATGAGTGTCTAAATTTACCCTTTTTTGGGGGGGATTAACACTTCCTGGAATACCTAATTGCTCTAACTAAATATTTGATTCAGTGGAGAGGATAGTGAGCAGTGTATTAGTTTCTTGTGGCTGCCCTAAAAAATTAGTATACGCTTGGTGGCCTACAACAACTGAAATGTATTTTCTCACAGTTCTAGAGACCAAAAGTCCAAAATCAAGGTGCCAGTGAAGACAAGCTCCTTCTGAGGGCTCTGGGGGAGAATCTTCCTTGTTCCCTACAGCTTCTGGTAGCTCCAAGCATTCCTTGGCTAGTGGCTGTGCAATGCCAGTCTCTGCTCACATGACCTTCTCTGTGTGTGTCTGTATCTTCTCTTTTGTCTCTTATGAAGACACTTGTCATTAGATTTAGGGCCCACCTTGGGTGGTCCAGGATGATCTCATTTCAAGACCATTAACTTAATTAAGGACCTACAAAGACCCCTTTGCCAAGTAAAGTCACATTCATAGGGGATTAGGAGGTTGACATATCTTTTTAGAGGCTACCGTTCAACCCACTATTGGCGACTTGTGTATTTATATATTTGAGGCAAGACCATGATAAAGAGGACCTCATTGGAAGCAGTGAGCTTTTTTTTTTTTTCTTTTTGCTCCAAGTTTTCATTGCTTGTGGAGCTATTCCCAATGTTCCTCTCTCGCGACTCTTCACTAAAGATGATTGTCAATTTTTTCTTTACAGATAATTGAAAAATTGTGAGGCTTAGCAGTCATTTATTTTACCTTCAGCTTTGGTGTTCAGGTTACAGTGATCAGCTTTTACATCCTTGGATTAAGCCCTAGCACTGCCTCTCCCACCCCCCAGAACTCCTGTGTTTGTACATGTAACTGTCTCCCTGCCTCCCTCGCTCCCCCATTCCCTCTCTCTCTCTCTCTCTCTCTCTCTCTCTCTCTCTCTCTCTCTCTCTCTCTCTCTCTGTGGGTGTGTGTGTTATTCATCTATAAAAGTTTCTAAGAATTCTGATTCTTCCCTCGATGGAATAACACAGAATGCGTCCTGTGACACGATGGGCTGACGTGATGTACACATATCCCTTGACTTTTCTTCTAACCAGGAGCTTTTAAGCATTGACTGGCAACACTGTAACCCAGAGTACTTCACTGGTAGATTTCCTAGTTTTTCCATGACCCTGGCTGAGCAAATGTTCTTTAGATTTGACCTAGAAAACCCTTCTTGTGTGTTTTGTAGCTTCACAAGCCACTTTTAATGTGCCTTCCTCGTTTGGGCCACCCACTGTGATTTCTGTCCTGGATTCCCTGAGCCACATACCCATGATGGGATGGTTAGGTGATGTGGATGGATGGCTGTTTGTGTAAGGGCTGAAAACTAGTTTTCTAAGATGAGAGGGCAGGGCAGTGACTTGTACTCTGAGGCCCTTCTCCTCCTCTGCTGGAGCTTTTCCCAGCACTTCCTCTTGGTTCCCTGTGTTTAAAACAAGTCATCATAATTGTTAGGTAAAAGAGAAATCAAGACTTAGACAGTTGGGCTTTTAATGACTTCTTCAGTTAGGTAAGACTAAAAGTTCAGTAAATAATTCATGATTTTTATGGTAGTTATTTGATTGTTTTAATTCTTTGGCAGGCACTGAAGAAATTAAAAGAAATTCAATAGAAAGTAATAGTGACCCTGAAGGGAAGAAGTATAGTAACCAAACTTTGGAGTCAACTTTAAATGTTAAAACAAAAAGACCATTCATTCCACCAACTCAAACCACCTTATCATGTCACTTCTTTTGAGTGAGGAGAGAAAACCTTTACAGAAGACCTGGAAAGATCATCAGGTCTGGAACTGAAAGACATGTTGAAGCCTCACTAGAACGAGTTCTTTATTCATTTGGTGGGCAGCCATTTTGCTAAGGAGCACTTTTTGTTAAAATTTGTAACCAACCCCCCCATAGGTTATATCTCCTAGAATGATCTTGAACATAATAGCTACAGTAAGGAGAATATAAGGAGTTATTAATGTGAATGGAAATCAGGACAGTTTTTTTTGAGTTGGAGTCTCACTCTGTTGCCTAGACGAGTGCAGTGGCACGCTCCTGGCCACCGCAGCCTCAGCCTTCCAAGTAGCTGGAACTATAGGCACGTGCTACCATGCCCGGCTAATTTTTTATTTATTGTAGAAACGAGGTCTTGCCAAGTTGCGCAAGTGGGTCTTGAACCCACAGGCTCAGGCAATCCACTCACCTCGGCCTCCCAAAGTGCTGGAATTATAGACTGAGCCACCAAGCCCAGCCTCAGGACAGTTTTTAAAACGTAACACTTCTGATATTTCTAGAGGCGTAGGGACATGTGCACATACAGGACTTGGTGTCCCTCTGTGCTCTTAGAGACTGTTGAGTTGGCACCAGATATGGCTGTGGAGAGAGCTCTTTAAACATGGCCAACTATGGGTGTGTCCTTCTGTCTCAGAAGGAAGGACTGAAGGAGGCCTAGATTTGTGAGATGAGCTGTCTTCTCTTGCCAGCTTCTGCAGCCATCAAAATGCTGCAGGCTTTAGTTGTATGCCAGTTCCCAAGCTGAGCTGTCTCCTCCAGTGGTGGAATTGGTTATTTGTTTAAAAAAACCCAAACAAACAGAAAGTTAATTCTTTCTATATAACTCAGAACATTTTTTTTCCCTGCTGAGGCTAAAATATTTATTCTCCTCTAGGAAGAGGAGTAGAGAAAAAGAAAGCAATTAAAAACAAGAAAAGCAAAACTAGATACATTCTAAATTTCACAAGCATTTTTCAAAAAGATACAAAATATATTTTTTTAAAGAAGATTGCTATTAATTAAAAATTACATCAGAGCAGCCTTCTAGTCTTTGATTTTTATCCACATAAAGAACTAACTGTTATGAAATGGGAAGGCGGAGAAGGCAGGATCTTTGTTAGTGTTTCTGGGAGTTACAGTTGGCAAACAGATTTTCCAGGTGATTCTATGGCTTGTTAGAAGGTTGAGATGAGACTTTCTTGCATTTCTCCTCAGTTGTAACTTTGTGTCCATTTCTCTAGACAAGTGGAGATCTGTAGTTGATACTTGTCATGTTTTTTAGCATCAGCTGTTGAGAATAGATCCCCTTGGTCCTTTAAACTAAAGCTGCAAAAAAAAAAAAAAGGCAAAAAGGCCGGGCTCATTGGCTCAGCCTGTAATCCCAGCACGTTGGGAGGCCGAGGTGAGTGGATTGCCTGAGCCCATAGGTTCGAGACCCACCCGGGCAACTTGGCACCTTGTCTCTACACTACATCAAAAATTAGCTGTGCGTGGGTGGTAGCATGCGCCTGTAGTTCCGGCTACTTGGAAGGCTGAGGTGGAAGGTTTGCCGGAGCCCAGCACGTCGAGGCTGCCGTGGTTGGATGCGTGCCACTGCACTCCAGTCTGGGTGACAGAGTGAGACTCCAACTCAAAAATAAATACATAAATAAAGCAGCAGCAGCCTCTCTCTTCCCCTCCCCTCCCCTCCCTTCCCTTCTTGATGTCTCATTCTGTTGCCCAGACTGGAGTGCAGTGGCATGATCACGACTCACTGCAACCTCAACTTCCTGGGCTCAGACAATCCTTCTGGCTCAGCCTCCCAAGTAGCTGGGACCACAGGCACAGGCCACCAAGCTTGACTACTTTTATTTTTATTTTATTTTTGAGTCAGAGTCTCTGTCTCCCAGGCTGGAGTGCAGGGGAGTGCAGGGGCATGCTCACTCTAGCATCGACCTGCTGGGCTCAGGCAATCCTTCCACTTCAGCCTTCCAAATAACTGGAACTACAGGCACGCACCACCCCATGCCTGGCTAATTTTTTTGATATACTGTAGAGACAAGGTCTCACTAAGTTGTCCAGGCTGGTCTCAAACCCCTGGGCTCAGGCAGTTCTCTCGCCTCAGCCTCCCAAAGTGCTGGGATTACAGGCTTGAGCCACTACACCCAGTCTATTTTTAATTTTTTTGTAGAGGTGAGGTCTTACTGTTGCTTAGGTTGGTTTCAAACTCCTGGGCTCAAGAAATCTTCCTGCCTCAGCCTCCCAGAGTGCTGGGATTATAGGCATGAGCACCTGGCCATCAGCCTGTCTTCTGTATTAAGTAGTCAGTAATTCTGTAGCAATTGATGAGGGTTCTGGGCACTTTTTGCATTGGCCTGGCGGTTCAAAGGTATGAGGGTATTAGGGAAGAGGGCTGGGTTTAAATCATGGCTGCTCATTTCCCTGGCTTTACCCATTCTGATTCTCCCAAGGAGAGGACATGCCTGAGTGGGAGGTGAGTGGGGATAAATCTAAATATATCTCCTCCCAGCCATTTTGAAAACGGTTTTCCAACTTGTGCTTTTTCTGAAATAGTTCTGCCTCTTTGTTAGCAAATACACCTAGAGGTAACCGTTTCTGTACAGCCTAGGCCGTCAGTGGTGTTACTGGTGGTTGTGTCATTGCTCGGCTTCTTTCTCTGTTTCAGACCGGAACATGAATATTTTGCAGTACTGCCCCTCTTCTGACATCTGGACGCTCTTTGAAACATGTGACGTCCACATTCGCAAGCAGCAGATGGTGTCTGTGGAGGAGACCATCTACATCGTGGGAGGGTGTCTCCACGAGCTGGGGCCCAACCGGAGGAGCAGCCAGAGCGAGGACATGCTCACCGTGCAGTCCTACAACACTGTCACCCGGCAGTGGCTCTACCTCAAGGAGAACACGTCCAAATCGGGTCTTAACTTGACTTGCGCACTCCATAATGACGGCATCTACATCATGAGCAGAGATGTGACCCTGTCCACCAGCTTGGAGCATCGGGTTTTCCTCAAGTACAACATCTTTTCAGATAGTTGGGAAGCCTTTAGGCGTTTTCCAGCCTTTGGACATAACCTCCTGGTTTCCTCTCTTTATCTGCCCAATAAGGCAGAAACATGACTGAATTGACTTGGTATTTAAAAGAAACCTGGTTCAAGACAGAAAAGATTGTGGTGTCCCATTTCTAGGAAGACTGATTTCTAAAGGGAAAGTAGGGGTTAAAGTAGGTCACGCATATGCAGTAGCAGCTGTAAATAAGCTTACTTGATCTAATTACTTGAGCACTCGTGGAGAAAAGAGACCAACTTTTTTTTTAAATTATTGATTTTTAAATTATGGGAGCAAATCCATGATAATGTTTTCTCCAAACGTGATCTCTTGGGCCAGTGACTGAAACTGATCATCAAAAAGTAGATTCATTGTGTCTGCTTGGTAAAGGGCCAAAGTCAGTGACTAGAATGAAGGTGATTTTAAAATCTGTTTTATTTAGGTCCCTTGAAATACCATTAGTACCTTAAGTGAGAAATTTTCTTTTTTTTTTTTTCAATGTACTTGACAAACATTCATATTAACATTGTAATTCTCTCTACCCTGCCTCAATCCTACCCGCACTTCTAGTGTGTTAAATAGTGTTCTGTGTTCAGGTATTTTGTTTGCACACTACGTTTCAGGAAACTTAAAATTATGGAACCCCACAGTGAATCCTTGCAAGTGTTCAGTCCTCCCCAAAATTTACATAAAAACATTCTCAGCTATTTTTCCAGTCCTTTTTGCAATTACAAATGATAGATAAATAGACTGATACAACCTCTTATTTTATTTATGTGGCACATTGCATATTTATGTGGTCATATAGGTTGCATTGGTAGGTGTTCTGTACTGTTTAAAATAGAGGATATATTGTTTAAAAGGATGGATATATGTATATTTTTAAAAATTGAGTCTTAAATATGAATCAAGGGAAGGGAGGGAAACACCAAATAAGGAAAAACGTTTGCCTTTAAGAGTTACTTTTATTGAATGTATTTGACTTCATTCTTATTTTAAGGCTGAAAATGAACCTTATCTTCTTTAAATCAGGCAGCTTTCTAACCTAATCTTAACTTTGTAATTGATGCTTTGCTTTTGTGGACTGAGGTGAGGATAGCTGTAAAACATTTGTGCTGGAGAGAGAGGAAGAAGTGGAATGGCTTCTGGTGGTGTTTCTGAAATTATGTAAAGTGCTTTACTTGTCTTGTTTTAACTCAAATAGAGCTGAGCAGTTGTTTTCACTTAAGTCAGTTAATAGCAAACAAAAGTTGCCAATTGTAGATCAACATTTCTTAAAAAATGTATACTCAAACTTAGGGGAATTTTAGTTTGATTGAAAAATACTTTCTGAAATTACCTGATATTTTTTAATGGAATCAGTTAACCTGTGAACTAGATTCCATCTTTCTGCACAAACAGCAGGCAGAACCATTTCAGTTGCAGCATGCCTCTCTTTAAGGAAGTCCTATAGGAAAACAAAAACTGTCACAGTAAATGCATGCATTCAACACTTACTGAGTGCCTGCAGTATGCCGTCCACTGTGCAGATATAAGACGGAGTAGGTGGTAATCACTTAACAGAGCTCTTCAGTTTATTAGAGGAGTCACTACAGGGTTTCTTTATAACCATGGCCTCTAGTATATTTAAATAAGGGTCCAATTATAAAAATTCTATTTGCACAACTTGTCAGGAATACGTCTATAAGTAAAATGAGGTAAGCCTTTATTTTGGACAGAGAAACAAATCTTTGTATCTTGTCACCAAATAAGCTTATCAATAATCTACTTATAATTTTTTAAGGATTTCTAAGCTGTGTCCCTATATTCCCAAATATTAAGTCCTTTTTAAAAAAAATAAATAAATAACTTCTGAACCAAAATATCCCTGGGAATAGTTGTTGAATAATAGATTTATATTAATTTATATTCATTGTAAAATAAATTTCCAGTGACCTATAATTTCATTACATATATCTTAAAATCTAATTTATTTTAGATAGTTTAACTTTTTGTTCATATAAAGCTTAACTTTTTAAAGGCTTGAGTCTATAAATTCAGAAGATAAGCCAGTTTAATTAGTGTCGGACAAACAATTGGAGATTAGCTTGTTAACAATCACATCATGTAAAATAGAATATTATTCCTGCCAAACAATTATCTTCGGGGCTGCATCATTGGGTCTGTTTTCCTAATGCTGAAAATTAGATTCTTGGACCAAGTGAAGGTATAATCTGATCCACAAAGCTTTTTTATAAACCAGGTTTGGGGTGTGTGTGTGTGTGTGTGTGTGTGTGTGTGTGTGTGTGTGTGTGTGTGTATACGTATATATGCTTGTATATTATAGCTCTCTCAGATACACAGACTTCCGTCAGGATTTGGTTCCTCTGGGCTGCCAGCCATGCTTGGCAAAGGTGGGATGTGCAATAGGAACAGAGCTGTGGATTTTGTGTTGTCATCCTTCCTGCTGTGCACATCAGCTGTGTTGACATTTTGAGGGTAGTTTTAATTTAGCTTTGTTCTCCTGTTGGTGCCAATGTTATATTGAAGACTACCTATGATGAAGGCCATTTTTTTAAAAAAAAACTCCCTTCATCCCCCAGGAGTGTCCTTAACTCTGATAGCATCTCTATTTTCTTCCCATTTTCTTATCTAAATGCTTTATCCATTTTTTTCTAAGATGCTGACCTCCCACTATGGAGAAAGGGTTTGCTGGAAAGATTTCCAGTGACAGCCAGTAGTACCCTATTTTACAGAGAATGGTATGAGTGGTAGAGAGTGAGTCCTGTGTTCGGGTTGGTAAAAGGAGGTTGTTGGTCCTTTCTGTCATTCTTTCTGACTTTCTTTTCAACTGCCTTAGTTTCAGAGGCCTCTCCCCTTAGCATCGTTTAAAGGGTTTTCTGATGAATGTTTAAGTGTTGATTATTTCAACAGTATTGGTTAAGTCATAATGAAGTACTGAGAAGGTTATACTAGTAAGAAACAAACAGAAGGCTCAAGATTAAGCATAGAAACCAAAGAGAATTTAACTCCAACATTTTTTTTAAACACCAAGATCCCAAGAAATTCCAAATGCCTTAGATATCAAAGCTATACAGCACTGAAATAAAGTTCTTTCTCTGCAAAGGGAGTAATCAAGTAAATGCCTGTTCTCTTTCAAAGAACAATTGCTTACTGAGCATGGTGGATACAGCGTTTTCAGATTTCCAGGTAAAGTTATGATCCTGCCTGTTTGGCAGAAGAGGGAAATTGAGAGGCAAGGTCTTAGTCTTCCTGATCAGCCAGCATTTAACGAGCAGTGGTTTAATGCAGATCACTTGGGAGGCAGCATAGCAACATAGAGGGATATGAGTGAGTGTTGGATGCCTTTTTCCTAGACCAAGATGGGGAATATATAACATCTATTCTGCTGTTCTTTGAAGGTGGCATTTTGAAGGAGTGTAGCACTCTTCCTCCCTGGTTTCAGAATCCATATCGTATCAATGCTTCCAGACATCTGTTCCCAATCCATCAGAGTAAAATAAAGCCTGTTGCCATCCCTGCCCTAGACATTCGAGTGAAAGTGTTAAGTGGGTAGACAGCAAATAAAATGGCTTTGAAAGCAGTGAGCTGATCAGCTCAGTTTCCTGGTTACCAGAAATACTTACTGAATGTTTGTTATGTGCAAGACAACGCTAAGAACAGGGGATACCAGCATAAATAGGCCCGGTCCCTGATCTTGAAGAGCTTGAATATTCACCGTAATTGTCTTCACCAGGGCATCCTTCTCAAAGATACCCACTTTTGTCAGGCACTGGGGGCTCTCTGTTCCTGTGGCCTCTTAAGTCTTGGTCCTTAATCTGTCCTTTGCTTCATGATTGACTAACAGTTGTCACAAACCAGTTTTTTGTTTGTTTTAATTTGAGCATCACATCCTATATTTTTGTGGGGGTTTTTTTGCTGTATTTTTTTTTTCTCACCACTTTTCATAGTCTTCTCTGAACTTCATTTTTGTGGAAAAATGGAAGCTACATGTAATCTGCTTTATTTACAAATACTCCCTAAACACTAGCCTTTGCAGTTGAGCGCTCCCCAACTTGGTCCAGTGAAAGGGAGGAGCAAAGTCCGTGAAGTTAGTACCAAGAGAGGCAAACCAACCGCACGTGTGCTTATGCTATGCCTTTGAAACCCTCCCACAAAAAGTATTAGTAAAGAAATAATCATTCTGCACTGGTACTGATGAAAAGTCAGTTGATTTTTGCCTTTGTGGTACTTGTCAAAGGATAGTTTTTCATTCTTATGCTTCATTCATATATGATTGTTCTTCGTTTTCTATATTAACTTAGGCATAAATTCACACCAACTGGCACATGCTGACTTCCGTGTTGACATAACCATTTTTATTCATTCCTATAGGAAACATTAAATATAAAAGATGGTCAATTTTGAAGAACAAAAGGGTGCTGAAATGACTTAGAGAGTTGGCTGGTGCTTTCTCAAATGGATGCCATAGTTTATTACTAGTAAAGAAAAGGAAAATGTGATTTGCATTATTGTGTGTGTCATTTTTTTCTATCAAGAACCTTAGGAATGGGGCACTTTAGCTGTCCCTACAATGTTTTCGTGTCTTGTAGTCATTTTAAGGAAAACAATAATCTGTAGAATGAATAGATATGTTTTGTTATCACTGATACTTTCTTTGTTAAAAAGGTTGTATTGAGTCTTCAATTTCAAGTGTAGCTTAAGAGTAAACATTATATGATTGATTTGAATACAATGATGCCTATGAAGCACTCACTATAACAGTATTCATTTTGTGTTGATACTAGAACTATAGAAGAAATTCTCTTCAAATAAAATAGTTCTCAATCACTATTGTATTGTCTGTTAGGTTCTCTGTACCTGCTGTGAACTCAGGGCTAGGGCAGGACTGGGAGGAAATGGGGGAAGCACGAGCCAGGTCCCTGCCAGTGAAGAGCTCCCAATTCACAGGGAAGGTGAAACACCCGTAACCCAGTTAGGGCGTACCCATTGGAATGCTGTGCATGGCAGCACGGGCAGTGAGACCTATTAGAGTTTAGAAGAGAGGCATCTGCCAGGAACAGGTGTGCTGGGAGACGCATTAGAATCCTTAGCATCCCTGAATCCCTCAGCCCTATTGTATGGTCTCGGAACCCTTATAATTCTGAATAAAAGAACAAAAAGTCTAGGCCAGGTGTGGTGGCTCGCACCTGTAATCCTAGCACTTTGGGAGGCCAAGGCAGGAGAATTGCTTAAGCCCAGGAGCCCAGACCAGCCTGGGCAGCATAGTGAGACCTCATTGCTCAAAAAATAAAAAATTAATAAAAAAACTACAGGTGCGGTGGCACATGCCTGTAGTCCCGCTACTCAGGAGGCCGAGGTAAGGAGGAATACTTAAGCCCAGGATTCCGCTGAGCTGTGAACATGCCAGTGCACTCCAGACTGGGCAACAGTGCAAGACCCTGACTCTAAAGATAGTTTTTAAAAATTTATGAAAAAATGAACTATTTTGTATATGCCCAGGGCACACTAGTGGAGGAGAAGGATGACTGATGCAGCAAGACAATACCCAGCGCTAATTGAGCACTTAATCTATGCCAAGTATTATTCTAAGTATTTATATTTTGCTTTATTTTTTGAGTTGGAGTCTCTGTCACCCAGGCTGAAGTGCAGTGGCACGCTTATTGACACTGCAGCCTCAACTTGCTGGGCTCAGGCGATCCTTCCACCTCAACCTTCCAAGTAGCTGGGACTACAGGCATGCACCACCACGCCTGGCTAATTTTTTGGTTTATTGTAGAGATGAGGTCTTGCTGAGTTGCCCATGCTGGTCCCAAACCCATAGGCTCAGGCAATCCTCTTGCCTCAGTCTCCCAAAGTGCTGGGATTTCAGGTGTGAGCCACCGCACCCAGCCCTCTTCTAAGTATTTTAAATTTAATGTATTTAATTCTCACAACAATCTCATGATAAATATGAATATTATCCCTACTGTATAGTTGAGTTCATTGAGACATTGCAGGTTACAAGTTGCCATTTGGCAAAGAAGACAAGGAGATACTATATACATTGGTCACTAGTCCAAAGTAAATGCTTCTTCCTGCTGTTAGAGGCTAGCAAGGACCTCCGTCCTGGTGGAGGAGTGGTTTCTGGATCAGCTAATCTGGGAGCCCTCGGCTCTGCTTTGCAGCAGAGTGTTCCCTGGCTGTGCCTGGGTGGGTGTGTGCCCATGGGGCAGCCCTCGTCTTGTAGGTATGTGGAGTGAAGCTTGAATATCTCTGGAGAGTCTGAGAAACCCCAAGCTCCTGTGTGCAGGCCATAAACATTTCTTAGGCAAGAATACCCTTTAAAAACTCAACTCTATGCTGGTAGATCTAATCTCTGGCAACTCTGTGGGCTAAAGGCCAAGATGTTGTGGAACTCTTGTTTCTTTTTATTTTATGTATGTATGTATATATGTATTCATTTTTTGAGTTGGATTCTCACTCTGTCGTCCAGGCTGGAGTGCAGTGGCACGCTCACAGCCACCCCAGTGTCGACCTGCTGGGCTCCGGCGATCCTTCTGCCTCACCTTCCAAGTAGCTGGAACTACAGGTGTGTGCCACCACACCTGGCTAATTTTTGATTTTTATCGTAGAGAAGAGGTCTCACCAAGTTGCCCGGGTTGGTCTCGAACCTGTGGGCCCAGGTAATCCACTCTCCTTGGCTTCCCAAAGTGCTGGGATTACAGGCTGAGCCACTGAGGTCGGCCCTATTTATTTTTTAAGAGACAGTGTCTCACCTTGTTGCCTAGGCACAGGAGTCTCGACCTGCTCTGTTTCTGACTTGGGCTGGTTCACTCTTCCTTAGGCAACTGGGTGACCCCTGTTCCCAGCAGGTCACCACATTGCTGCCAAACTTAGTGCAGACACCCCATCAGCATAGCACACTACAGCCCAGAACTTCCGGGCTCAAGTGATCCTCCTGTCTCAGCCTCTCAAGTAGCAACAGGTACTACAGGTGTGCATCACCACACTCTGTGAGCCCAGTTTCTTGAACTTACAGCCCACCTTTATGATTTGTCTGTAAGCCACAGACTTCCTGCCTATACCCTTGGATTGATGGCGTCCATCTCTCCCTCAGTTTTGGGATAACCTGAAGCAATAGGGGTCAATTCTTGCTAGACAACATCCCAGGGAATGCTGCTTTAGTAGAAATAATTACCCCTGTATGGGCAGGAGGTGTTTGGCAGGGGTTTTGGGAATGAAATTCCCATACTATTTCTCTGCCTCCTCCAAGGGCCTAGTCCTGTGATATTCTCCTGACTGTTCATATACCTTCCACTGAAGCAGAGAACTTGGCTCCCACAGTTCAGCAAGGGATGTTTTGTCTGGCCCTCTGTAGTCTCCTGGCTGCAGGAAGAAGGGTAAAAAGCAGGGACTCTAGAGCAAGCTTTGGTTAGGCTACTTCATCTCCCTGGGCCTCAGTTTCTTTATCTGTAAAATAGGACAATAATATCCACACTATGGAATTGTAAATTCCACGAGAAAGTCTACAAGAAGTACTCAGAAGCGGGCACACCCGAATGTGAGCTGTTGTTACCACCACACCTGTTGGCAGTTTTCTTTATACTTTCAAATGGCCATTTTGCCTGGAAGCTTAGGCCTTTCCTGAAATATCCTGCTGAAGCCGTTAAGAGGTAGCTAACAAATTCCAAGATCCTGGCACATTTCCATTACTTATTCCAAAGAGCTGGCTGGAATGGTCTGAATCCCAAGACAGAGCAGTGGAATCAGTTGCTTTGCTTTCCACACGAGGATGGGGATGGGAGAATCCTACCTATCCCATCCCTCTCCTTGATTTAACTGTTTCCATATTCTAACTTTAGATATTTGCAACATCCCATCCCAAATACCAAACCTATTAAGACATTGATTGGACCATCCCAGGGTCCACCCCTGAGGTAACTGCTGGGGGGGGCGGCGGGCAGTGGGGGGACAGTGACGGAGAAGCTCTGACTCAATCATGGGGGGAGAATTCTTCTCAGATAATAGGGGTTTTGTTTATCAGAAGAAGGGGGTGTTGACCGTTGAGCCACTGAAAGACCAGTGGAACAACTTGTTGATCAGGGAAGGCCACATTTGTTATGCTTACCCATGTGAGGGAAGATACCACTTTGAAGAGTTTCATGGTTTCTTGGAAGAGGGAAGTCAGGTTTTTGAGCCTGAGCTGTGTAGGTCTTGAGACTGGGCAGAGTTTCTGATATAAAAATTTGGGGCACAGGACTTTGTGGGCAGAGTGTGATGAGAGTCTCAAAGCTAATCTTGATGAGTAATGGCTAACCTCGGAAGGTAAGCTAATTAGTTCATGGTGTCATAAAAGAAGTCTTATGAAAATACTTGTTCCTGAATACAGTTTTGGCTGTGTCTCTCTCAAGGTATGTAAATTTGTCTTATAGGATAGCTCTTAGGTACTTGTGTTCTTCCTGTCCTAGACTATGCTTTCTTTGAGGACAGAGAAAGTGTTTCATCTGTCTTTTTATCACTTTTTATCAGGGCATACATTGAAGCCTTTTACACAGCAGATTCTTAACCTATTTGTAGAATTCAGAAAGTTTTGAAGGCTTCCTGGGTTTTCTAAAAAGAAATATAGGTTTTTGGTTTATCTAACCCTAAAATTTCTTTACAGGGAATAACAGAGTGTCGTCTTGATGAACAAGTTTTTTGTTTTGGGTTTTTTTGTTTTTGTTTTTGTTTCTTACTTTTGAGTCAGGCTCTTACTCTGTCACCCAGGCTGGAGTGCAGTGGCATGATCATAGCTAACTGCAGTCTTGAACTCCTAAGCTTAAGAGATCCTCCTACCTCAGCCTCCTGAGTAGCTGGGAATGTAGGCACGCACCACTCTACCTGGCTAATTTAGAGATAGGATCTTGCTATGTTGCCCAAGCTGGGATAACTTTTATTAGGAAAACAGTATACTTTTCTACCAGTGTATGTAACCCATTAAGCAGAAGAAAGAAGTTTTGGCTTCTGACTGTGACTGAAAAGGAAATCTGTCTTCAGACAGCGGTAGTGTGAATGTCCAGGAGCTCAGAGGCATCGCAGGTAGGTGGAAGTTGGTCTCCATCACATCATTATTTTCTTGTTAGTGAAATCCAGATTAGGGCTTGAGTGATATTATCATCACTTACAGAACTATTTTTTTAGACTAAAATCTGAGTTGGATACCACAAATATACATTTACCAGGAGTTGAATGCTAGTAGGAAAGAGATGTGAGAGATGTCATTTCCCCAAAGTGTGCTGAGTCTATGATCAAGGTCCAGTGCTCTGCCTGTGGCCTGATCCCCTCATGGGCCCATGAAGGCCTTCCCGAGGGAAGGAAGCCCAGGGTGCAGAAGTAGCTCTGTTCATGCCACTTTCAGTCCTTGTGAATTTCCAGGTGGTGCTAGGTGGGAGGACAAGGAATCAGAGCAAGAAATCTAGAAAGAGACACTGTGATTCAAGTAGTTTGTGGCTGAAGGTGGTTTTTTTAATAAAATCTGGTTTGTCTGTATGTGTTTGCCTACTTTTACTGATGTTTCTGCAGCTGAAACAATATCTTTTAGGAAGTCAAGAGGGCACTGTATTAGCTTGCCAAGGCTGCCATAAAAGTACCACACACTAGGTGGCTTAGAACAACAGAAATATATTGTCTCACAGTTCTGGAAGCTAGGAGTCTGAAATCAAGGTGTTGGTAGGACCATGCTCCTGCTGAAACCTGAGGAGGATTCTTCTTTGCCTCCTTTTCCTCACTTCTGGTAGTTTGCTGGCAATCTGGTCTTCCTTGACTAGTAGCTACCTTCGTCTCTGCCTTCACTGTCACATGGCGTTCTCTCTGTGTGTCTCAGTCCTCATGTAGCAATCTTCTTATAAGGACACCAGTTGCATAGGACTAGGGGCTCACCTCACTTGAGTATGAACTCATTTTAACTTACCTAGTTATACTATAATAACCCTACTTCCAAATAAGGTCATATTTTGAGGTACTTGGATTAGGTCTTCAATATATCTTTTTGCGGGGTTGGGGGTTGGAACACAATTCAATCATAACAGATAATACATCTTATAAAATATGTTATTTTCCACATATGACATTCACCAAGGAGGGACACGTTGCCTGGAAGTAAGTTGGCTTTGAGTTGCATACCTTCTCCACTTCCCAATAATGCATATCATTTTAATATCTAATAATGTAATTTAAATAATTATGGGTCTAAAAGGACAGGATAGTTGAATCCTATACTGTTAACCATACTTTGATTTCAACTTTTAGTAAAAACAACGTATCTTTCTCAGTTGAGCATGAGTCAGCAGGTATATATGTCAATAAATGATGTCTGTGAATTTGGTGCTAACAGGGTACCGTATCCCACACAGGCTCACTTCGTTGGTACCTGGAAAGTATCCATCATGACTGATTCTTTTTGTTTGTTTGTTTGTTTTTGAGTCAGGGTCTCACTTTGTTGCCAGGCTAGAGTACAGTAGCACGATCATGGCTCACTGTAGTCTCGACTTCCTGGGCCCAGGCGACCCCTCCACCTCAGCCTTTTGGTTGGCTGGGACTCCAGGCATGTGACACCACACCTGGCTAATTTTTTTATTTTTATATTTGTGGAGAAGAGGTCTAGCTATGTTGTCTAGGCTGGTCTTGAACTTCTGGGCTCAAGCCGTCCTCCTGCCTCTGCCTCCCAATTACTGGGATACAAGCATGAGCTACTGTACCCGGAAAGATGATTATTATTTTAAAGCAATAGACATGAACTCTAGCTAAGTTTTTAAAAACTGGAAATTTTTAAAAAGAGATATGATTTAGCTTAATAAAAGGGAATGAAAGAAGCAGGAACTATGACAACTGGCACTTGGAAAACAAGGACAATCTCTTCAGGGCTCCACTGATGAGATAAACTCTAACCAACTTTAGGTTTTGTGCCATCAGCTCAAAATGGAAATTAAAGAAATGAGCATCCTTGACTGCCCAGCTAGGGTCACATGCTTACCTCTAGGACAGGTGAGCACCTTGACATTCCCTACTCAAAGGGGAGGGTGATTCCCCAGAGCAAAGCTAAGCATTAAGTAGTGGAGGCAAGACATGCCAATCCCAGTAATCATCTGACACTTGTTTCTGAGGACCAGAGTCATTGTAAATGTCTTGGTCTGTGGAGGTACTTGTGGGAAAGAGGAAGTCCCCAGGCACTTGCTGTGTTACTATTTTAAGAAAATAACAAAAACAGATTCAATGTCAGGGCTCATATTATGGCATATTAGACATCATACAAAGACTGCTGGTTTATTCAGTTCTGTTGTCTGGATAGTCAGACAGAGGAGGAAGACCAGATAGGGGAGCATTCATTCACACGGTCTATTATTATCTCCACTGGCTATTGCATAGCCCAACCTGTGACAACTCCATAATCCTTTCGAGACATTTATCTGGAAAACATTTTCCTTAACTAAGATAGTCCAATTGTGAGAGAACATTATAAATCTTTTTCCATCTGGTTAGTGCCCACAAAAATGCCATTTCTTTCTGTCACCCAGATTGGAGTGCAATGGCATGCTCATGGCCACTGTAGCCTTGACCTGCTGGACTCAGGTGATCCTTCCCCCTCAACCTCCGAGTAGCCGGAACTACAGGCGCACGACTACCATGCCTGGCTAATTTTTTTATTTAATGTAGGAACGTGGTCTCGCCAAGTTGCCCAGGCTGGTCTCGAACTCCTGGGCTCAGGTAATCCTCTCATCTTGGCCTCCCAAAGTGCTGGAATTACAGACTTGAGTCACTGTGCCTGGCCAGCTGTACTTATTTCTTATGATCACCTCCATAACTTCGTGGAAGGTGTTCCTGAAGGAAATACGGTTATTTAATGACTTTCTCTTCCTCCCATTATCTGGCACATTTGCAGAAGGGGATTTTGTGAGGGAGTACAGGTGGGCTACATATAGTCAGTGCCATGACTCACATACCAAGAAGCAGAAGAGGGCTTCTACATTCACATTTTATTTGGAAGAGATGCTGGAAAGGAGAAAGTTGAACCAGTAAAAGAGAATGTTCCATGTTTTCTAGGATTACCAGTGCCACTGTGGGTCCCTAGGTTTATTAGTTTGTTTGTTTTATTTTTTTGAGTCAAAATCTCACTCTACTGCCCAGGCTGGAGTGCAGTGACTGGATCACGGCTACCGCAGCCTCAACCTACTGGGCTCAGGCAATCTTTCTGCCTCAGCCTTCCAAGTACCTGGAATGACAGGGACATGCCGCCACACCTGGCTAATTTTTTGATTTATTGTAGAGATGAGGTCTTACTGAGTTGCCCAGGCTGGCCTCAAACCCCTAGGCTCAGGCAATCCTGTCACTTCTGCCTCCCAATGTGCTGGGATTACAGGGGTGAACCACCACATCCTTCTGGTTCAGGGTTTAGGTGTGGACATCAAGCTGTCCTGTAACAGAGTAGCCAGTGCTCCTGGTGCAAATGACTGTTATGAAAAGAAGGTTATCCTGTTATCTATAGCTTCCGGGCTGGTGGGGCATGATCAGCTCTCCTCTGCACTAAAACCTAAAGAAAAAGACTGTGTTTTCCCAGCTCAGTTTTCAGAGAGGTGGGTAGGTGTTTTCTAGTAGTGCTGATTATTTATTCTGAATTCTTTTCTGCTCTGTTGTGGGTCTTGAACCTCACCAGTCTTCGGAGGCAACTTTGTAAAGGAGGTTTTTTTACCTTGTAATCCCAGATGTGTTGCATTGCTTCAAAACATTTCCCATCATGGTGGCTGCCCCAAGGTCTCTGTAGAGCATGGTAGTTATTGTTTCTCTGGCACAATTGCTCTTCTGTTTCCTTCTGAGGTTTGTGAAGTTATTCGGGTTCTACTGTCTAAGGGTAGTTCTTACTGGCAGGAAGCCGAAATGAAATGGCAGCTGCTGTGGGTGCTGCATAGAGTAAAACCTGGTACCTACACCCACTATACTGCTTATATCCAAAGGCATTCAACGCATAGAAAAGTCCGAGTGAAGAAGATTTCAATGTTGAAAGAGAAAACTGTAGAAAATTGCTACAGGCTTAGGTTTGTCTGTGTGTGACAGAAACCCTAAAATAACAGTATTTTAAATAAGATGGAAGTTAGTTTTCCCCTGAGGAGAAGGAAGCTTTGGAGGGAAGCTGTCTTGAGCTGGGACAGCCAGTAGTGTGCTGTGGCTTGTTCCAGCTGTGGGAACTAATTGTCAGCATCTTCTCTCAGCCCTGTATTCAATGATGCCGTGCTGGTAACTTAAAATTGGTCATGGTGGAGGATTTCCATCTCACACACACCGACAGATGGTACATGTCAGGGCTTTGCCCTCCGGGGAGCTGGTTGTTTACCATTTAGCAGCATACTACTGGGTCTAGCTCTTTCATGGGGTTAGGGATCCTAGGCTCTCTCTATCCTACTATCCCTTCCTCCTAATATGTGACTCCCATTCTTATTTCATAGTCCAAAGTTGATGCAAGAGTTCCAGCCATTAAATGACACATTCCAGGTGGCAAGAAGGCATCAAACTATAAGGAGACAGATATTGAACTCCAGCAGTGTTTTAAGGAGGTTCTTGGAAGCTGTTATCCAACATTTCTTTGGCAAATACTTAGATAAATGACTGAGCCTAGCTGTAAGAGAGGCTGGGAAATACCATCTTTATTAGGAGATTTATATGTTAAGATTAAAGACAGGGCTCTAAGATATTCCCAGACATCTTTACCTTGTATAATTTTCCCTTGAGCATGGGCAGAACTTATGAATATGATATCACTCCTGCGATTATGTTATATACCAAATCAGTTGATCTTAAGACAGGGAGATTATCCAGGTAGCTTGACATAATCACAACAGCTCTTTAAATTCATGTCTAGAGGTTAGAAATGGGGAAAGTCAGAGATTAGGAGCATAAGAATGACTGGATATGCCATTGCTGGCTTGAAGAGGGAGAGGTCACATGGCAAGGAGTGTGGGCAACCTCTAAGAGCTGAGAATGGCCCCAATGACAGCTAGCAAGGAGATGAGGACATCAGTCCTCCTTCCCCAACAAAAAAGCTAAACTTGGAAGTGGATTTTTCTGCAGAGTCCATAGACAAGCGCTCAGACTGGCTGACACCTTGATTTTAGCTTTACGATGCTCTGAGCAGAGAACCCAGTCATGCCATGCCAGACTTCTGACCTACAGAATTGTGAATGGGTATTATTTTAAGCTGCTAAGTTTTTGGTAAATTGTTACACAGCAAATGAAAACAGATATAGGATCTATCACTAAGGAAGATAGGAAAAACAGATATTGGAGCATACAATTTGCAGTCTTTGACTCATCAATGCAGTAAACCCCCCAGACATACAAAATTGGAAGGAAACAGAGGCTGGTGAGACCTACCCCCATGCAGGTGTCTGTGGCTGTGCTTCAGTTCTTAGGAACTTTAACATGGAGAACACTAGTCTCTTTCACATTTGGTGTCCCTGGCTAAACCCTCTATCCTGTGTCCCTTCTTCCTCTCCTATTCCGAACTCCCTGTTGTCCTGTCAGCTGGAGGTCTGTAGCCAAGTTGCTCGTCAAGCTGTCTTCCACTGTCCAAGTTGTTTTAGTGTGAAGGAAGCCACCCAAGGAGAAGGCTCCCTGCCCCTTCCTTATTCTCTTGTCCTGGAGAGGGAGGGAAGAGGATGTGTCTAGAGAAGGGAAAGGGAATGTGGCCCCTTTGCTCTCCCTGGAGAGCTGTTCCCTCAGTGTGCCTTTGATGTGTGCCCTTCCTTCTGTGGGACTGAAGAGAAATGGGTATAGCCAAAAGACGACTCTGTATTTCTATTTCTTAAAGCTCAGGATTCAGGATTTCATTGAGTTACAGGAACCCCAGTCTTCTTTGTGTTGAGGAAAATATCTTTTAGCCAGAATGATTGCTTTTTATGCTCTTCCCTTGACTGTTAAATTTTACCATGGCTCTGAGGACCTCTGTTCTCCAAGAGTTACTGAATAAAATTAAGGAAGCAATGCTGAAACTGAAAAGCCACCTTATCGGTCAAAAAGAACTGCCACCTACTGGCTCTAACTATGTGCCAAGTGTGGTGCCAAATAGTTAATGCATATTATTACGTAATTGACCCAATGTTACCTGTTTGTAAATGGCAGAGTTGGAACTTGAACCTCTGTCTGGTTCCAAAGCCCATTCTCTTAACTGTTGAAGGATTCCCGGAGTAACTGTTCAGTCTGGGACAAATGACTCAGAGGTCATGGGTGTATTTTCCTGATAATGGTAAAGGATTGATGCTCAAGCTGCAGAAAGAGAGGTAATGGGAGGACGGATAGTACATTGGAGTAGGAGGGACTTTTTATTCTTTTTATTTTTTTATTTTAAAGATGTGGGTTAGGTATACAAATGTTCATTATGCAGGTACCCTTGTTGATGAGGTGTGCCCACCCACCCCTCCCCTGGCAGTTTCCCACTACTGCCAACCTCTTTCTTATAGTATTATGATAATTATTCAAGGTTCACTTATGAGTGAGAACATGTGGTACTCAGTTCTTTGTTTCTGTGATAGACCCTGAGTATTATAGATTCTAAGTCCATCCAAGTTGCTGCAAAGTTCATAATTTTGGGACGGACTTTTTGAGCAACTTGATTAATCCAATATTTCTTGTATAGGAGCCAGCTGCTCTCAAGACTATGTGGTTCCTCAGTCACCTCCCATGGGGAAAGATCATCTTTATCGAAATAGTTCCTGGATAAGTTCTGAGGCTCACTCTGATTTGACTTGCTTAGGCAACACTGAACTAACATTGCGTAGCATTGTGTTTTGGGGAATGGGGAGTGTGGAATGGGCTGATTGCTTTAGCAAGGTGTGTGTGCTCTAGCCCTGGGGCTCGAACTGGAATCAGCTTCCCTGGATCCCCACAGGAGAGAGAGTATGGAGGGGAGAGAAACAGGAGGGGGAGCTCTTGGGAAAAGGGAAGGGGGAGATAGCTGGTGAATGACAACTACAATGGCCACTACACTGGCAATGCTTGTGAAGAAGTTAAGGAAGGGAGATGGACAGGATACAGTCAGCTTTGAGTTTTCAGGGGTAAAAGGACCTGGGCCAGGAGAGTGCAGAATGTGAATATGGTAGAGTGGGGTTGGGGCTGGAGAGACTCCCTAAAGCTTCCAGGCTAGGAGAAATGGAAGACCATAAAGGCGGTATGAGTGGGATAGGGTTTTGGAAAACTTTGGAAAGGAGCAGTGCCTTTTAGGGTTGGTGCTGTAGGCAGCTGGGACCATAGTAAGCTCTGATCATGTGAGGAATGTGTAACTGATTGAAGTGTAGAAAAGCAGAGGCAGGGAGATCAATGAGCAGGTAATTGTGGTAAAAGACACAGAGATTCTGAAGTCTTGAAACAGGGTGGAAGTGGCACGCTTTTTGAAGATGTTTGGAGGGAAGGAATCGGGATTTGGTGAAGGGTGGAAGCAAGGGGAATCAATGATTATCTCCAGGTTTTGATTCCGAGAGATTCAAAGTATGGTGGTGCTGCTAAGAGAAAGGGAAGTTTTGGGAGAGAAGTTGGATTGTGAGACAGGGAGAGAAAAGAGTCTGTTTTAGCCATTTGGAACATGAAGTGACAATGGAACAGCCAAAAGGGAACTGGATAAATGTTGTTGGAGAGAAGAGTATCGTGGCAAGAAATGAGTCTCAGGGCACCCACAGTCAGAAGAGAAGTTGAAGGAAACAACAATAGTGTAACATTGATATCTAGATATCAAGATCAATTCTAGAAAGGAGTTTCTTGAAGGGAGTGGTGTGGAAGAAGGGGGAATCCATGATTTCCATGAGTTTAAGTTCCAGGCCTAGAGATTAGAACTTAAGGAAGACAGTAAACACTAAAGAAGCTAAAATACTGTTTATCTTCATTAGACATGAAATCAAACACAACTTGACTGATATAGCAGATATTGTTGGTTACCTCACCATATACATTTACCAATTCTCCCTGGATATATTAGTTAGCTATTGTTATGTAATAAATTGCCACTAACTTTGTGGCTAAGACAACACATGTTTATTTTTTTATTTTTTATTTTTTAAGTTGGGGTCCCACTCTGTCACCCAGACTGGAGTGCAGTGGCCACTCCCAACTACTGCAGCCTCGACCTGCTGGGCTCCTGTGATCCTTCTGCCTCAGCCTTCCAAGTAGCCAGAACTACAGGTACGCGCTACCATGCCTGGCTAGTTTTTGATTTATTGTAGAGATGTGGTCTCGCCCAGTTGCCCAGGTGGGTCTCAAACCCGTGGGCTCAGGCAACCCACTTGCCTCGGCCTCCCAAAGTGCTGGGATTACAGGTTGAGCCACCGAGCCTGGGCACATAATTATTTTTAATTGACATATAATTATCATACAAATTTATGGAATACAGAGTGATATTTCAATACATGTATATAATGTGTAATAATCAAATTAGCATAATTACTATATCTGTCATCTCAAATATTTAACATTTTTTTGTGTTGGGAACATTCAAAATCCTCTCTTTTAGCTATTGAAAATATACAATAAATTATTGGGTTTTTGTTTGTTTATTTGTTTGTTTTGAGTCAGAGTTTCACTCTGTCACCCAGGCTAGAGTGCAGTGGCACACTCACGGCCACTGCAGTCTTGACTTGCTTGTCTCAGCTGATCCTTCTGCTTCAGCCTTCCAAGTAGCTGGAACTACAGGCATGCACCACCATGCCTAGCTAATTTTTTGATTTATTGCAGAGGCAAGGTCTTGCCATATTGCCCAGGCTGGTCTTGAACCCGTAGGCTCAGGCAATCCTCTTGCCTCTGCCTCCCAAAGTGCTGGGATTAGAGGCATGAGCCATTATGCCCGGCCAATAAATGGTTGTTAGCTGTAGTCACCCTACAGTGCTACAGAACACTAGAACTTATTTCTCCTATCTAGCTGTCATTTTGTATCTGCTAACCAACCGATGTCCTTCTCCACCTACATTTCCCAGACTCTGGTAACCAAAATTCTACTCTCTACTTTTATGAGATCAAAGTTTCTGGAAAATCTTCTGGAGTCTCCTGGTAAAAGGGAAGGGGCCCAGTTGGCACACTTTCTTCTTTTTAGTCTTGAATGTGTCTGTGACAATTGAAACTACAACAGCACATGATCATGAGAAGTCCAGAGAATTATGGAAATATCAGCCTTAGGATTGATAAGCTGCTGAACTAATACTAGTAATCCCCACAGCTGGAGTTCTTGGTGTGTCAGAACAATTATTTGCCTAAGCCATTATAACATATTTTGTGTTATTTGCAGTCAAAAGCGTTCCTAACAAATATGTTTGCCCGTGATTTTTCTGCCCTCAGCTCTGGGTAATTATGTTTTTAACTAGAGGAGACAGTTTTGAGGAGATCCGCCAAGCCTCGGATCTCTGTTCTCTGACTGAGCATTTTTTGCATGCGACCTTGCCTCTACCTATAGCTGATTGGACCAGGATGTCCTCCTCACCAAAGCTGGGCCAATCAGATTCTCTTTTGCATTTAAACAGAGACACAACTGTCGGGAACTGAGTCATATTAATTCCAGAACTTTGAAGTAAAGGTTGTAATCTTCTGAGACTGAGATCTTGGAGCTAAGTTCCAGCCCTTCCTGAGACCTGGCTCTTCAATTTTTCACTGGATTCCAGACAAAACATTCTCTTGGTTAATCCTTCTTTGTTTAAGCACAGTTAATTCTATTATAAGGAGTATAAACTAGGAAATCTGGCATACAGAACCATTCATGATCTGACCTTTGTCTCTTCAGCAACACACCCTGCACTCACCCTCAGTTCCAGCTGTATTTTCTTTTTCTTTTCTTTTAAAAGATGCAGCATACAATTCAGGATTAGGTACACAAGTGACCATCATACAGGTAAAGTTTGAGCCTCACCTTTGGTCTCCACTTTGCCTGGTTTGACATCAGGTACCCTTATTAATGTTATGTGCCCCTACTGCCAATCCCTTTCTTATTGTATTATGGTAAATATTCAGGGTATGCTTATGATTGAGAACATGTGGTACTCAGTTCTTTGTTTCTGTGATAAATCACTGAGTATTATAGACTCTAAATCCATCCAAGTTGCTGCAAAGTCCATAATTTTCTTCTTCTTTATGACTGTGTAATAGTCCATTGGTGTATATGTACCATATTTAAAAAATCCAGTCCAGTTTTGATGGGCAGCACGGTTGGTTCCATGTTTTTGTGATTGTAAACAGTCCAGCAGTATTTTCTCAACAAAGCCTTCCTTGGTCCCAACAGGGCAAGAGAGGTGGTGTTCTTCCCCTACACCTGCACGTTACCCTCTAGCGACTGGCTTTTCTTTTCTCCTTCTCCCTCCTTCCTTCCTCCCTCCCTCCCTCCCTCTCTCCCCTTCTTTTTCTCTCTTTCCTCCTTTCCTCTCTCTTTCTTTCCTTCTTTGTTTTTTCAGAGATGGGACTGTACTCTGTCACCCAGGCTGGAGGGCAGCGGCACAATCACAGCTCTCTATAGCTTTGAATGCAAGCAATCCCAAAGTGCTGAGATTACAGGCATGTCCCACAGCACCTGGCATACTGTGTCTTTTTCTTCTTTTCTTTTCTTTTCTTTTTGAGTTGGAGTCTCACTCCATCGCCCAGGCTGGAGTGTAGTGGTGCATTCAAGGCCACCCCAGTGTCGACCTGCTGGGCTCTGGTGATCCTTTCGCCTCAGCCTTCCAAGTAGCCAGAACGACAGGCACACACTACCATGCCCGGCTAATTTTTGACTTTTTATTGTAGAGATGAGGCCTCACCAAGTTGCCTGGGCTGGTCTCAAACTTGCGGGCTCAGGCAATTCACTCACCTTGGCCTCCTAAAGTGCTGGGATTACAGGCTGAGCCACCGAGCCCAGTCGACTGTGTCTTTTTCATTTTTGTATTTCCAGAACGTAGCACAAAGTCTGGCACCTTGCAGGCATCCAGTAAATGCTTTTTGAAGGAATAAAAACAGATAGAAGTTTCTGACTAAAGTAATAATAAACTCGTATACATAACCACAGAGAATGAAAGTACATGGGAATCCATGCTCCTGGAGGTCAGGGACTATGTTTTATCTAGTCTAGCATAATATTTGGCACATGGTAGATATTTGATAAAAATCTGATGAATTGAACTGCTCTGTGCATTGCTCCGAGAATGCCGAGTGTCCTTATGGGGCTGTAGCCTAAGTTCCATGTGTGGGAATAAATAGGAGGTGATGAGTATTTATGGGCATGTAGGAAGTGGTGATGAGTATTTGTGAGTGGGTAGCAGGTGATGGTGGGGGGGGAGTGTAGCAGAGAAGAGACGAAAAAGCCAGCTTAGGGCTGTATTGTGGAGGGTTTTGCACACGAGTGTAGAGTTCTTGACATTTATTTCATGAGCAACAAAGAAATAAAAATATTTTATTTTCAGATGTAATTGAGGTCGGGGTAGGCAGACTAATTTATAGACTTCTAAATAGTTTAGGAAATAAATAACAAGTAACTGAACTAAGGCAGCAGCAGTAGTATCAGAAAAAAGCATTGGCTCTCAAGAGCTTATTGCTTTATGTTAGATCTTTGGTCGCTTGAAATTGGCCAGCTTGAGATTTACACCATGGAAATTGGCCAACACTACAAATGAAAGCTTCTAAAAATTCACTTTTGGGGAAACCATTTTGCCAGTACACCTCTGAGTAAGATGTCAGAGAGACATTTGGGTGGAACCAACAGGCCTTGGTGATTGGTTGGGTGAGTGTGGGGATGGAAAATTGTTACAGAAGATTCTAAAGTTTCTGATCTGAGATTTTGACTGTAGATGACTTGTTGACTTGGGAACACTAGGAGACTAGGTTTTGGGGAAAGCGCAATAAATGTGATTTGCCACATGAATTTGGGGGTATAACACAACATGCATGTGACTCACCCAAAAAAAGAACCCGAAGCCTGTGTTTGAGGATCAGGTGAGTTAGACCTGGAATATAGCTTTGGGATCAGCTGTACAGAGATGGTGGGTGATTTATGAGTAGATACATTTCCCCAAGTTGAGGATCAGATGAGAGGCTAGACAACAGGAGAGAACCTTGGGAATGCTTACATTGAGAAGGCAGGCAGGGGATGAGGCTGATGTGTAGGAAAGCCTGAAAAGTCAAGAATCATCTCTCCACAAAACAGAAGCACATTCTCATTTTCAGTTCCTCATTCTAGTGTTTCTTCTAGACATTTGCTTGACCTTTTGCTTGTCTTTTGGCTCTTTGGTTCTAAGGAATTTGTCTATACCAGTGGTGTCAACCCTACCAGATGTAACACTTCTATTTTAATTATATTTCATAATGTTCCTTTACGACTTTGAGATGCAATTTATAGATCATATAGTTTTCTTACACATGTAATTAAAAACCAATATGCTGCCCTGATGGGAAGAGAAAGGAGAAATAGGGGGGAAATAATTTATAATTAAATAATATTCATCAAATGTAAGCACTGGAGCACAACTATCTTAAAAGAGCCATTGAAGTAGAGAGACTTAGACATGGAATTATTGCAAATGGGACAGTTACAAATGCGGACTGAGAGAGGTGTGTTGTCCAAATGGCTCAAATACTCACAGGGGCCTTGTTATCAGTGGTGTGGATTTCCACAATAGTAAGCAACTCTTAGCAATGTGTGTGTGTGTGTGTGTGTGTGTGTTGGAGTCTTACTCTATTGCCCAGGTTGAAGTGCAGTGGCATGATCACAGCTCACTGTAGCCTCAAACTCCTGGGCTCAGGTAATCCTCTCATCTCAGCCTCCCAAGTAGCTAGATGAGACTACAGGCACATGCCGCCATGATCAACTCATTTTTCTGCTTTTGTAGAGATGAGGTCTCGCTCTGTTTCCTAGTCCGGTCTCAAACTCCTGGTCTCCAGCAGTCCTCCTGCCTCGGCGTTCCAAAGTGCTAGGATTACAGGCATAAGCAACCATGCCCATCTGACTCTTGGCAAAAATTTGAGCATAAAAGAGCACAAACAGCTCATGATTTACACAGTAGTTGTACTTCTGGAAAATTCAGTATAGTCATATTATGCAAAAAAAAAAAAGCGTTTATGACTGTTAAATGGACTTAAGTTCTAGGTAAGACAATTATGAACAGACTTCTTTTTTTCATGAGTTGACATTTATTCTTGGAAAAAACAGCCAAGAAGGTTTTCCCAGGGGTCCCGTCCTTGGTAGAGACCTCAAGGACTTGGTTTAGAAAACATTCTTACTTTTTCCTTTTTTTTTTTTGAGTCGGGAGTCTCATTCTGTTGTCCAGGCTGAAGTGAAGGGGCATGATCATGGTTCACTGTAGCTTGACCTCTTGGGCTCAGGTGATCCTTCCGCATTAGCCTCCCCGGTAGCTGGGACTACAGACACATGCCACCATGCCCGGCTAATTTTTTTGATTTCTTTTATAGAAGCAAGGTCTTGCTATGTTGCCTAAGCTGATCTGGAACTCCTGGCCTTAAGCAGTTCTCCTGTCTTGGTCTCCCTCACTGTGCCTGGCCTAGAAAACATTCTGTAAACAAGTTATAACAACAATAACAACAATCCAGGCTGGTTGTTTAAAATCCATATCCCCCCAAATGGAGTCGAGAAGGCCAAGTTACTTATTGCTGATGTCTCTCATCCTCTGAGTTTTGTCTCTTCCCTTTAACAAGATTTGAGAACATGAAAAAATTACATATTAACTCTAGTTCTTGTCATTAACTTTTTAACATCTGTTTAAAAAATTTAAGGCAGAGCAGCAAACAGGGATTCCAGAAAGATGTTATCTGGACTAGGTATTCAAGACCTCTAAGTTGCTACCCTTGGTGTGCAGGAGAAGCAGGAAATAGCTGAGCAATCCCCATGCACTTCACTCCTCTCTCACCCTCTTATGGCCAGTGAATTCCCTCCCTTCTCAAGTTCAAAACTGCCGGGCCCAACTTGGCAGCAACTGGGGAGACAGGGGGGCAGGAGCCAGGGTGGCAGCAGCTGTAACCTCTTGCAAATCACCTCCTTCCCTGAGTCTTAACTTCATAAACACATAGTTCAACAGTTGCTAAAAACACTCATTGCTTCTTGGCAAGCAAAGATGGCATTTCAGGACTCCTCAATTTTAATTAACTATCTCAAATATTAAAGCAGTTTTCTGAGTATGCTGATGGGCCAGGGCCAGATGCTCAAGTAAGTATATCTGCAGTTCCCACAACATTTCACATTTGCAAAACGAAAGCGCAGGGTGTGAAGGGAAGACCCTCACAGAAACAAGTGCCATTCAGGATATGTGACCATTTATGAATACTTCCCATTTATTTAGTTAGGCATTAACCTGCAAAGGGAAGACCACGAGTAATTTTGTGTAGGCATCTTTGATTTATTGTAGAGATGAGGTCTCGCTACCCAGGCGGGTCTTGAACCCAAGGGGTCAGGCAATCCACTCACCTCAGCCTCCCAAAGGCGCGGGATTACAGGCTGAGCCACCAAGCCCGGCTAGGCATCTTTGAAAAGAGGTAGACTGCTGATGTGCAACATTGTGTCCACGGGATCAAATATTTTGAGGAAAACGACTTCTTGCTTTCTGATAATGGTGCTAGGTTTTTCTTTGCATCAGGCAAGGTGATTTACTTTACCTCCAAGGCTACAGAGGAGTGGTCATACTTTACTGACTACTCACCATGGAGAAGTATACTCCTTTACTCTTCTAGAAACATTTAACTAGAGGTCCCTTCCAGAATGCTAAACTGGCACTTCAGTGTCACTTATGGTCTTGCTATATGTTAACTTCTGGCCTTGCTACCACAGTCACTCTCAAGGCCTGATTCCTGGATCATGATCGTCTTCCTAATCAGATCTATTGGGAAGGGCAGCTCTCCTCCAACGGCAATATGATACAGTTCACCTATGCATCTTGTTAAAAGATCCTGAATCATAGGTTGGGATGAGCCTGTGGTTCCACTTTTCCAACAAGCTCCTTGTTAATTCAGATGCTGCTAGCCAGAGAACCATGCTCTTGTGTAGCAAGGTAGAGTGGAGGAATTACAGGGAGGATTAATGAGCCACAAGCCAACTGGGAGAATAGTACACCAGGAAGAGGTGAGAAGAGGGGTGTATATGTGATTATATATTTATGTGTATTTTTGTGTAAGATATGTATGACTATTTGAATTTGCTCTGTTTAAAAATGGTATCATTCTATAGATTTTTGTCAAAAGCATTTAAAAAGGAGGTATGAGCCAGGCTCAGTGGCTCACACCTGTAATCCCAGCACTTTGGGAGGCTGAGGCAGGAGGATTATTTGAGACCAGGAGTTCGAGACCAACCTGGGCATATAGCGAGACCACCATTTTTACAACAATAATAGTTGTAGTAGTAGTAATAATAATAATGATAATAATAAAACTTGCCAGGTGTGGTGGTACATGCCTATAGTCCCAGCTACTTGGAACGCTGAGGTGAGAGGATTGCCTGAGCCCAGGATTCCGAGGCTGCAGTGAGCTATGACAGCACCATCATTCCAGCCTGGGCAACAGAGTGAAAGCCTGTTTCTAAAATAATACTAATAATAATAATAGGAGGTATGGAAATATTTAGAGCTTTTCATAGATACTCTTTAATATTTGATGTGTGTGTGTCGTAGCTTAAAATAAGTTAACATATATAAAATGCTTAGTATAGTGACTGGTTTATTTTATGTACAACGTGTTGCATTATTATTATTATTGCTATAGTTTTATGCTGGTTTTAGGATTCAAAGTTCCAGTTGTTTCCTTGAACTAGAATGGAATGAAGTTTCTTGGAGAAAGAAATTATTCATGATTGACAAAGGACAGTCACGAGGATAGTCACCAGGAAGTGGAACAAATCAATGAGCCACCTATTTTTTCCAAAAAGAAGTCTTTTACCACGCAGCAGCCATACCAAAGAGGGGGAACTGATGTAAGCTCCTTCAAGGAGTGCAGGATAGGAATTAGTTGCAGCAGGAGAGGCTGTCGAGGCTTCTAACCTCAGTCACATTTGCATGTGAGACTCTCCTGACAACTGGGGAAAAAATAGGGAAAAAGAGTTAAAGTTTCCCTCTTAAACATAGAAAAAGTAAAACCAAGATTAGATTCAACAATAAGCAGCAGTAATTGAATTTTAGCGAGGAAGTCAACAAAATTATGGTAATTTGAAAAAGGTTTCTCTTTGTCCAAAATCAATTTAGTTAATTCTTGTGCTTTTTAAGGAAAGAGGTTATTTTTACAAAATAGCATAATTGGATGGGATTTTGTATTATAAATTAAATCTTTTATTCCACTTGTTTTTATTGTTCTCTCATTCTCATTCCTTTTAAGATATAATGTCTTGTTTTTCAGTAAAGCTTGTAGTCTTTAATTAAAACCGATATCACTGACTTTATCAACTTAAATGTTTATCAGTTGCTGGGGAAAGCTTAGTACTTATTCAGCAAAACCATGAATATACAAAGCACTACCATCCACCTAGTGGTAAAAATTCAAACTGCAAGTATTGCACCTAAATTGAGAGGCTCCAAACCGCTTTTGAGGAGCTAGCCAGACAGATTCCAGCCCATCTAACCACAGGGGCCACGTGGTCATCTGTGGCTCTGCCATTCCCAGGGGAGTTCGGCGGACCCAGAGACACATGAGCAGCTTACGCACTGCCTTTGAGGCTGGAGTAATACACTCCTGACATAGAATGCTGCCTTCTCCCTTCTTAATTCACTAATATCCTCAGACCTATCTGTATGTGGGAGAAAAAGAGCGAATACTCTCAATATCATAGCTGTACTCAGGATTATGTAGCAGACATTTTCTCACATTTGCAAGTAGAATGGAAGACATGAAATAAGTGTTTAAAAGTTGTGACTACTGATAGAGTTTATCTAGATTGAAATGACAAAGACCATAATAAAAATTATGAATAGGAGCCTCACAGAATGTTTTACGGTGTTTACATTCTTGCTTATTGCTTCTTATTGGAAGCAGTGCCATATAATAGAAAGAGCACTGGCAATGCACACACTTAGTTGTGGGACTTCGGCAAGTTCTCTGAGCCTCAGTTTCTTTAATTTTAAAATGGTGTGATAATTTGGAACACATACTATTATGAGATTAAATATTTGCAAATAAATTAGTACAATACTATTCCAGAGCCTGGTTTACAGAGCAGAGGCAAAGGTCATACGTTTTTCCTTAGTTTCTGTATTTTTGTGAGATGTTCTACACCTCCAGGAACACAGTTCCTCTGACACCACCTAGGCTCATGAGCTCAGCATTGAGTCAGAGGAAAGGAGGTCTCCTTCTGATTCATGGGTTCACATCCTGAGGTTCCTTAGTCATCTGAGCTGGTCCAGACGAGGCTGGCCCTACTGAGAAGTGTTCATGCTCTGTTTTGAGTCAGGTTGTATTATTTGCTGATAGTCTTGCTTAGATGTAAATGGTGTTTGTGTATTGGTACATGATGTGGCCAAGGTAACACATATGTTCTTCCGAAGCTGGCTTTTATTTTTTTGGAGATGTTTATGAATAGCCGCAGAGAATTGGAAACTGTCTTTCGGCTTGGGGAACAGCGGAAGTCGGCAGTGGGTGGAGCAGAAGCTGACTAACTTGTAGGGTAACCTCTGGGGAGGTGTTGCATAACCTCTGGGTTTGCCACCTGTCCAGCAAAAACTGTGACTCCAGGACTGCTCTCCTGCTGCTGATGAGGGGTGACTTACAGAGCGCTTTCCAAGTACTTTTATTAAACACTAGCATTTCAATAATAATGATTGCAGCATTTATGGCTATCAGCACTATGTGATCGTGGTGGTAAATAGTTTGAATTATGTGAGTGTTGCTTTATGATTTGAATTAAAACAAGACAAACCCACAAAAGTTAGAACTACAGGTTTCTTTCTTTAAAAAATGGTGCACAATGCTGTCCCTCTACTTATTAAAATGATATATGCTCAAGGTAGAACATTTGATATACAGATGCTATTCAAGTTACAATGGGATTATGTCCCAATAAACCCACTGTAAGTTGAAAATATCATAAATCAAAAATTCATTTAGGAGCCAGGTGTCGTGGTGACTCATGCCTGTAATTCCAGCACGTTGGGAGGCCGAGGTAAGAGGATTGCCTGAGTCAGGGGTTCGAGACCAGCCCGGGCAACTTGGTAAGACTTTATCTCTACAATAAATCAAAAAATTAGCCGGGTGTGGTGTTGTGTGCCTGTAGTTCCAGTTACTTGGAAGGTTGTGGTGGAAGGATTGCCAAGCAGGCTGAGGTTACAGTAGTTGTGATTGTGTGTCACTGCATTCCAGCCTGGGTGACAGAGATACTCTAACTCAAAAAAAAAAAAAAATTCGTTTAATACACTTAACCTACCAAACATCATAGCCTAGCCTAGCCTACCTCAAACATGCTCGAAAAACTTATTAGCTCATAATTGGTCCAAATAATCTAACACAAAGCTTATTTTGTAACGAAGTGTTGAATATCTCATGTGATTTGTTGAATACCATAGTAGAAGCAGGAGACATACGAGAGAGGACCCCCCTAAAAACTGTAATTATCTTTTGAAGGGTGGGTCCCATGTAGTATATAGGCTTCCCTCACTAGGTAAGTGTTCTAGGAACCCATTGGCATCAGTGTACCAGCTAGCCTTGTGAGAGGCTGTGTTTGGCTTCAGTGAAAAAAATTTTTTGGGGGGAGATTCTTTCAACATGTTTGCCCATTTCACGATAGATGATTCACTAGCGCACCTACCCACACTGTGCTGAGTGTTCAGCAATTTTTGATCCCGGTACACTATCCTCCCTATTCACCCGATCTTGCCCTGAGTGACTTTTTTTTGTTGTATTCCAAGGTGAAAAAAGTCCTCAAAGGATATGTTTTGCTAATGTGGAAGAGGTGAAACATAAAGCAGCAGAAACACTAAAAAGCATCAAAGTGGACGAGTCCAAAACTGTTTTGAGCAGAAGAAAAAGCATCTCGATGGTTGTATTGCATCAAATGGAGAGTACTTTGAAGGTGACTGAAGTTTAAACATATGAGAATAATATATGCTTTTTACAAATAAATTCCGGGTCTTTTGGGGTACCTCCTCGTAGATGTGCATTTTGTGGACATGATGGGATGCAAAAACACAAAACACAATATCCAAAAAACATGGCACTGCAGCTCACTGTAGTCTTGGTTGTTTCCCTCCTGATGGCAGGGCTGACCCGAAGCTTCGGGGAGAGAATTTGGTACTGCGCATCGCTAGCTTGGGAAAAGATCAAAATTCAGACTTTGAAGTATGGTTTCTACTGAATGCATGTCGCTTTGTACCATTGTGAAGTTAAAAATTGTAAGTTGCATCATCGTAAGTTGGGGACTCTCTGTATATAGCATAATGAGAACAGTCACCCACAATTAGGCCATACATCCTAGTGTACCATGACAGTCCTAGTCAACGGAGTACCCCCTTTTATTCTAAAAAGTATCCCACTTTGAATAATAGCTTAGATAGTCACTCTATTACCACAGTGTCCCTTCGACTGCCTCCCAGAAGTAATTGCCATGCATGGGTCAGTAAATGGTTATAGAATCATTTTTCCAAAAATGGAGTCAATACAGGGTGAGAAAGGGCTTATGTGGGTAGACCCATAAACCAGATTCTGGAGTTTGGCTGGGTCACTTACTAGGTCTGCGACTTTAAGCAAATACTTTTTTAAAAAAAGATTATTTTCTTGTCACATCTTGTCAAATGCATTCAAATAATATATGCATTGGGTAAAAAATTTTCGAAGTGTATAAAAGGGTACAAGATACCATCCACCACACCCCTGCTCTACTCCCTTTAGTTGGGTTGGTTATTTCACCTCTCTGCCCCTCCTCCTCTCATCTGAAAGATGGCGACTGCATACTCATTACGTGTACTCGTCTATACTGACCTCATGTGCCCAGCTCGGTCCTGATGTATAGTAAAAGCTAACAAATGGTTATTAATATTATGATGACTGGTATGCTCTTGAGTAGCCTGCTTTTTTCACTTAGCAAGTATACAGAATGGTTTTTCAACCTCATTTGTAATAAACAAAAATCCCCCAGTAAATATGGAAATGTGAGTTTTCTGAGGGGCCTCTATTCAAATGTTGTTCTTAAGCAAATATGACCAGGCTCAATAAGCATAGAAATGGAACCATCATCCTCCTGCTAGAAACTGGTCCTTCCAGGTGGGGTTTGGGACAGTCTGGGTGTGTGGGAGGCAGTGGGGTGGAACATTTACACTGCTGTTTGTGGTGTACCTGTTCAGTCATAAACAGAGGGCTTTAGTTTCCATCTGGCTCCTCTCACTGGCACTAGACTCACATTAAAAAGAAAGAGAGTCATGAAAAAGAAAGACATTTAAACTGTTCCTTGGGTCAGGTCAAAAACAAATTTGGTCCAATGACCTTAGGTTCTGATGTGGTCAGAATGAGACCGGAGATGGAGTTTTCTGAAATAAAGGAAGCCAAGGAGATGTATTTTGACTCTGAAGAAGATTAGTTCTTGTCAATTCTCAGCGACGAGAGCTACTCACTCTGTAGTCAAAACATCCCGCTGAAACGGAGGATTGCTGACAAGAATGTCCTCCCTTTCCTGTTGCTTTATTTAGTTACAGTCAGTTCCAGCTTGTTTTGTCACAGACAGACGTGAGGGAGATGCCTCAGTTATCCTCAATATCATGGAAACTTTGGTTCACAGAATTCACTCTTTTTAGGTTCTTCCAGCCCCCTGTCTCTGCCGTCTCGGGCTCCACCCTGGCTGTTGTACTGGCTTTGAAAACCTTTTCCCAAGGTTGGGGATCCAGTATTTGAGCTATGGTAACTCAAAGGCCCATCCCTGTTTTCACTATTTCTTTTTTAGGCTCTTTTAAGTGGATTAAAATCCATTTCCTCCCTTATCCCCAAGTGGGGAGCTTATAAAACAATAAACTCTAGCATTTTCCCCAGTTACAGAGCTGTTCTGGCACCAAATATATATTAGTAGGAGTTTATTCAGAAGACATTCTTGACACGCTGTTAAAAGCAAAAGATTTTTATCTCCCTGACCACTAATAGGTTGTAGGTGTGTGTTCCTTTCTCTAGGGAAGACACCTTGACTCTTGAAAACATTTTCCATATGCTGATGTCCTTTACATATACAGGGTGCCATGTGGCAAACAGGTCTTAATTATCATTCTCCATGTCTGTTACTAAAATTTATCTTTGGATAGTAAATATATATGCTTTTAATCACACAGCCATTTGTTGTTTTCAACCACATTAATGCAACACTTTAAAGAAGTTTTTCTGTATTTACTATTTGTATTTGTTATCTATTGCTTTGTAACAAATTTCCCTAAAACTTATCAGTTTAATAAACAAGTATTTATTATTCACATACTTTCCGAGGTCAGGAATCTGGGAGCAACTTTGCTGGATGATGTTGGCTCAGAGTCTCTTGTGTGGTTTCAGTCAAGATTTTGACTGGGGCTGCAGTTGTCTGAAAATTTGACTGGGTTAGAGAAGCTACCTCCGAGCTCGTTCACGGGGCTGTTGGCTGCAGGCTTCAGTTTTTACCTTTTCATAGGGTTGCTCATGACTTGCCAGTTGGCTTCTTCCAGAAAGAATGATATAAGAGAGAGAACAAGACAGTAGCCATAGTGAACACCACTTCCACCATGTTCTATTGATCACACAGACCAATTCTGGTATAATGTAGGAGAGATATATTCAAAGGTGTGAATCATAGGAGGCCATCGTGGAGGCTGGCTCCCACAGTCCATCCTTTGGGTCTTAATGACTCATATTCCTTCCACAGGCAAAATACACTCAATCCCTCATAAGTTCCCCAAAAGTCTGATCTCATTTTAGCATCAGTTCTAAGTCTAGAATATTGTCATCTTATTCAGGTCTAGGGGCAGATGAGGCCGGTCAGGTGTAGTTTTCTACATGCAGTTATTTGACTACCATTCCTTTCTATCTGTAAACCTGTGGACTACAAAGACAAGCTATCTGTCCCCCACACTCAACATACAATGCTTAGCTAGACATAGAATAACTGCTGTAGATATTCCTGCTCAAAGATAGGCAGAGTGGGAAGTACACAAGGATCCTTAGAAATTCTGAAATTTAGCTGGGAAGTTTGAGAAGTTCCCTGATTGAATCTCAGGCATACTCCTTACTAGGAGTTATTCTGTATCACCCCAGGCATACTCCTTACTAGGAGTTATTCTATATCACCTATGTTGTTTGGACTTTTGGTTCTGTCTTGCTATTTTTTTTTTTTTTCATGAAAACTAGTGTGTGTTTGCAGCTGAGTATTTTTCTGAACTGGTTTCTTGTCTGTAGAACTATTTGGGTCCAATGGTATCTTTTCTTTTTGTCCTCTTTGCCTTTCAATCAAAGCTAGGACTGCTTCTGCTGATATCATTCTTTAAAAATCTTTATGTATCTTCTGTGAATCCTATTGAGGTTTACTTCATTAGATAAAAATGCATAAAAGTCTTTGAGAAGGATTCTTTTTTTATAAGCTTCTGCTGCGGGGCAATGTCCTTAAACTTCTTAAAATTCCTTTTGTTTAACTGAATAAATCTGTGACTCAAACTCTTTACATCTTTAGAGGGTCTTTACTCTAAGGCATGATATCTTCCTGGCAGTGTTCTGGTTTGACTTTTGCTTGAAAGTCCTTTCTAAAATTTATCAGTGCTTGTCATCTGAAAGGGCTGAGATTTTTACTTATTTATTTATTTATTTTAAAGATGTGGAGTACAATTCAGGATTAGGTATACAAATGGACTTCATACAGGTAAAGTTTGGGCCTCCTTTTGGTCCCCACTTTGCCTGGTTTGAGATCAGGTACTGTTATTGATGTAGTGCACTCCCCACCCCCCCAGCAGTATCCCACTATTGTCAATCCCTTTCTTATAGTATTATGGTAAATGTTCAGGGTCCGCTTATGAGTGAGAACGTGTGGTACTCTGTTCTTTGTTTCTGTGATAGATCACTGAGTATTATAGACTCTAAATCCATCTAAGTTGCTGTGAAGTCCATATGTTTGTCCCTCTTTATGGCTTTGTAATATTCCATCAAGTATGTGTACCACATTTTTTTAATCCAGTCCAGTTTTGATGGGCAGCACGGTTGATTCCATGTTTTTGCTATTGTGAATAGTGCTATAATAAACATGTGTGTGCAGGTATCTTTTTTGTAGAATGATTTGAGTTCCCAGTAGGAGGATTGCTGGGTCATATGGAAGGTCAATTTCTAGTTCTTTCAGAAATTGTCACACTGCCTTCCAAAGAGGTTACACTAGTTTGCATTCCCATCAGCAGTGTAGAAGCGTTCTTTTTTCTCCACATCCTTACCAGTATCTGTTGTTTTTTGTTTTATTAATGATGGCCATTCTTACTGGGGTTTGGTGGTATCTCAATGTGGTTTTGATTTGCATTTCTCTGATGGTTAGTGAGGCTGAGCACTTTTTCATGTGTCTGTTGGCTGCTTGTATATATTCTTTTGAGAAGTGTCTATTCCTGTCTTTTGCCCACTTTTTAATGGGGCTGTTTGTTTTTTTCCTTTCGGCACGTTTGAGTTCCTTGTAGATCCTAGATATTAGGCCTTTGTCAGATATACAATTGGCAAATATTTCTTCCCATTCTGAGGGCTGTCTCCCCCGTCTCTTGATGGTTTCTTTTGCTTTGCAGAAGCTTTTCGGTTTGATGAGGTCCCACTTGACTATCTTATCTCTTATGGCATGAACATCTGGGGTTTTCATGAGAAATTGGCTGCCTACTCTGGTTTCTGTAAGGGTGTCTCCTGTATTTTCTAAGATTCTTATAGCTTGAGGTTTTACATTTGGGTCTTTGATCTATTTAGAAATTTTTCAAAACCATTGTAATTAATGGTTTGAATGGTGTTTTGGTTTGTTTGGCTTAACAGTCTCATTTCCTTTAAGTAGGAAGAAGAAGCCAGGTGGCACTTTAAATATCCTCAGCTAGATATCCCAGTTAATTTGGTACATTTTTTTGTTGTTGTTGTTTTTCACCTAACTGCAGGTGATAATGTTGCTAAACTTTCTTCCACTACATAACCAGGATCTCCTTTCTTCCAGTTTCCAATCAGATTTTCCTCAATTTCCTTTAAATCCTCACCAACAGCCAAAGTCCAGAATTATATAAGAAGTGTGTTAATGTACCTTAATATTTCACTAACATTCTTCTTTAAATGTTTACACTTTTCTAGTTTCCACCCCGTGCTCAGTTCTAAAGCCATTCCTACATTTTAGGTTGTTGTTATGGTACGCCACTTATAAGTACCAAAATCTTAACAAAAATTCTTCCAGATGAGCATGCCTATTTCTTATTCATTTCCAATTTCACATTGGAAAATGGAGGCATAGAAGGCTGATGATTCAGGTCACATAGCCATGCAGAGGAACCATGACTCAAATCAAAGAATGCCTGACTCTAAAGTAGTTTTTTTTGCATGATACCATGCTGTCTCTAGAGAAGAAAAGGTAAACAGAATTTACTAACAATTTGGAATCACTGAAGTCTTGGCAGGACCATCAAATCTCACAATTGTCGATAGCACCATTTCCGTTGTATTCCATTGTTTTGCATTCCCAGTGCAGAAGTCCTGAGTCTTTAGATGCCCCCATTTTTTAAATAAAGAAACAGATTCCTCAGAATCACAACCGAGAAGTGTTAGAGTCAGAATTTAAACAAGGGCTAATGGATTCCAAAATACTTTATCTTCCAAGTCTTCAAATATGCACAATACATCTAATTCATTGACATCCGGACACGTGACAAAGGCATTGTGTTTACTGAGGAGGGGCAGAATGGGACTCACTATTTGACCTTGAATTCTCTGCACCCGGGGTTCCTCTGTGTAAAAATGGGAAAAGGTAAGTTTTTCACAGGGATATTGTCATGACGGAATGAAGCAATGCATGTAAGTTTTGTGGTGCCTGGCCTGTTTATAAGCTCCCCAAAAATGTCTTCACATAGTTGTGTTCAGGAGATTTGCATTCTAGCTCCAGTCCTCTCTGGTTACCTGATTTATTCAAGGACCTGCTTCAGATCTGCTTTGAAACAAAGATCCATCCTAAGATTTGAGGGCAAAAAATGAAATGAGTTACCTGACAAGTATTGAGTTCCTCAGTAGAAAGTTGTTCCAGAATTCTGGCCTTCTATATCACCATCTCAGAGGATATGAAAGAGCCTCATTTTGAGTCTGTAATGCCCCTTTGGCTCCAGCCCGGAGCCCACGCTTCATTAAAAACTGTGAGCTGTGCCAATTTGTCTGGGGCTTTATGAGGTAGATGAAAGGGGGCCTCGGAAGAGACTATCGGTTCCACCCTGGCTCAGGCTGGTGTTTGCCCCCAGACTCATGTGGTGAGATGAGAGTACCAGCTCACCCACTTCGCTTCAGACTGGGCTGCTCTCAAGGGCCAGGGCATTGATCTTGCCCCCAGCGCTTGGAATGTGGCTCCAGCCTTATCCTCAGGCCTCTTGAGGCTCCACAGTCGGCCTCACACTTTCACAGGTTTATTCTTGGTGGCAACTGGTCTCACAAGGTAGGAAAGTATGAATTTGGAGCTTTGCGGTCATTTTTATGTAACAATGTTTTAATACATAAGATGTCAGAGTCAAGCTTTCTATGCTTTCCAAACGGTGTCTGTATTTTGATTTTTAATGTGCTCTTGAACAAGGCTGTCTGCCAGCACAGGCCAAATCTGGTTAAGAAGGGCTCCTGTACCTGGAAAGGGTCCCTTGAGAAAGCACTTCAAGTCATTTATCCAGTGCTGGCTGGTTTTGCTCTTGGCTTGGAGACTGTCAACTTTCCACCAGACCTGCCGCATAGTAGAGCACATCCTCTCCGAGAGGGCGAGAGAGCCAAGGGGAGAGCAGGTTGCAGGAATGACGGCTATAAAGCAGATGTTATTAGTGGGCATTGGGTGAGGTTGGGAGCCTGAGTACAGTAGCTTTATTTCAGTCTCCAAGGTGGGCCACAAGACTGTGGTCTAGAAGGAAAGTTGTTCCCATTTGGCCGAGTCTGGCATCCTGAGAATCCCCAGGCAAAGACACACTTCTGCCTGGTGTGTAAATTCAGAGCTCGGGTCTGGAAGGAGTGATGTTGATGAAATGCAACATTTGGGGCACAGCCTTGAAAGCTGTCAAAAAAGACACCAGTGGAGAACTAGGAGCAAGGAGTTTAAATGGCTCATGACCACCCAGTTTTCATTTCGCTTTGATTATTCTTAAAGTAATACGCCTAATTTTTTTCTTACAAGAAGGACCAGAGAAAATCAGAATGGCAGCAGGGTGGAAACTGGTTTGCCATAACTAAGTGGAACTTAACTGTATGAGTGATACATGCTGCTGGGTCTAGTGACAAGACGCTCCTTTGTAATTTAGACTAGAATACACAGCCCACATTTCATACATGGAGCTCTAGGTCATCTTCCTGTTACTCTGATTTCTTCTCTCTGAAAGGGAATCTGGGTCATTCAGTGTTCTTCCCCCAACTACCCTCTTGGTATCTACAGAGTCTCTCTTGGCATATGGTAAAGCAATTGGAGACCAGCCACTGAATAGCTGAGCACTTGCCTAGTAGTTTATGTTTGGATTTCCCTTTATTTTTTCCTCTTGAGAATTGAAATAAAGATACTGCTTTGACTCTGAATTTCACATGGTTTAGATAAAATTATCCCACATCATCTGGGGGTCTGTAGTGTCTCTGAGTACTTTCTGACCCACCCCTTCACTGATTCTTCACCTTGCTGTGGTCTCCCTCCCACCCTTCTTTTTCATGTATTTCCTTAGGAAAGTTCTTGTAAAACACTCTGGTGATTATTTCTAGAATTGAACTCATACAATGAAATGGAATGAAATATGCCAAGACTAGACTAATGCCACTGAGTTGTGTTTGAGCATTTCAAATTCAAATTATATGACTGTATGTGTATAATGAACAACAAACTGATGATCCCTAGGGAGATTTTTGGTTTTTTTTGAGTTGGAGTCTCTGTTGCCCAGACTGGAGTGCTGTGGCACGTTCCCATCCACCACAGCCTCAACCTACTGGGCTCCAGCGATCCTTCCACCTCAGCCTTCCAAGTAGCCAGAACTACAGGCGTGTGCAGTCACACCCAGCTAATTTTTGATTTATTGTAGAGACAAGGTCTCACCAAGTTGCCTGGGTGGGTCTCGAGTCCGCGGGCTCAGGCAATCCACTCACCTCAGCCTCCTAAAGTGCTGGGATTACAGGCTGAGCCACCGAACCCGGCCCCTAGGGAGATTTATGCCTAGATGGAGATGTTGTTTCCCATGGGTTTGTCTGTTGTGCATAATTGCATTTTTAAAGTTTAGTTATATTTCTCTCTATATATTTTTTGCCACCCTTCTTGACCTTATGGAAATCAGGACCAGTTTTTCTTTTTTCCTTTTCTTTGTTTCTTTTTTTTCTTCTTTTTTTTTTTAGTCAGAATCTCACTCTGTTGCCCATGATGGAGTGCAATAGCACAATCATGACTACCATAGTCTCAACCTACTGGGCTGGGGAGATCCTTCCATCTCAGCCTCCTGAGTGGCTGGTACTACAGGTGCACATCACCATGCCTGGCTATTTTTTTTTTGGTAGAGATGAGGTTGCACTATGTTGCTCAGGCTGGTCTTGAACTCCTAGGCTCAAGTATTTCTCCTGCACTGGCCTCCTAAGTGCTGGGATTACAGGTATGAGCCACTGCCTGGCCCAGGACCAGTTTTTGAGGTTCCCTTTTATCTTTAAGGCTAGTATATGGAAGTGCTCTCTGTGTCATGGCATTACTACTTAGGCTGTCCTGAGTATTTTATCTGGACAGAGCTAAAAGGAAATATTTCCCACTTTCCATACTTCCTCAAGGAGAAGGCCAATGCTGTTGGGTGTTAAAGCCCAAATGTATAAAACAGAAAGCACTAAGACTGACTGGAAGCTTTGGGCATATTTATAAGAAGCATTTTTAACCCTCCAAACTTCAAGTGTGCAGTGCCAAGCCATTAATTCACTGCCCTGCACATTCATTCATTCTGTAGTCCTTTCCTCACACTCAGCACAGTTTCAGTATTCTAAGGCAGCTTCTCTTTCCTGCTGTGATTTGTGAAGCGACCTCATTAACTTCACGGCTGTGTTGGTTCAAAGTCAGGAGTGGGCAGTTAACCTTTCCAAATAGAAATAGAGTGGAGGCCGGGCGTGGTGGCTCAAGGCTGCAATCCCAGCACTTTGGGAGGCTGAGTTGAGGGGATTACCTGAGCCCACGGGTTCAAAAACAGCCTGAGCAAATTGGCGAGACCTCATCTCTACAATAAATCAAAAATTAGCCAGGCATGGTAGCGCTCACCTGTAGTTCCAGCTACTTGGAAGGCTGAGGCAGAAGGATCACCTGAGCCCAGCAGGTCAATGCTGGGGTGGCCATGAGTGTGCCACTGCACTCCAGCCTGGGCGACGGAGTGAGACTCCAACTCAAAAAACCCCCAAAAAACAAAACAAAAAACCCCCACCAAAAGCCAAAACCCAAAACAAAACAAAATAAATAGAGTGAAATAGTAGTGAAAAGAAATTGTAGATTAACCCAGGATAAACAGGGTTGAGGTGTAAGGTAGAGCACAGCACTGAAGAGATAAAGCAAGGCTCAGAGAAACTTCGGAAAGCTGGGAGAGGTGCTCTTTGGTTTCTTCCTCCCACTTTCCACACTCTTTCCCTCCCTCCCATTGAGTGAAATTCTTGCTTCTGCCTTGTGTCCTTCTATCCTCTGAAACACAAGTCCATGCTAAGATAACAATGACTGAATATGCCTTCCTTCCCAAGGGTCCATAGGTGCAAGGAGTATTGTGTGCAGTGGACAATGCTTAACTCCAAAAGCAAATGTCTAATGATGGACTTGAATTCTTGTTACAGTTGATTAACACAGGTACTTTGAAGGGCAGACTTTTACAGAGACTCCTAAAACTGTCCACCCAGATCATTTGTGTACTAGCCTACTCAAAGAACATCACATATTCTACCTTTCAGTCTGACATAAAGGTAGACAGTAGGTTGACAAGTTTATCATTATTTAACCCATAGGAAACTGAGGAGAAGACAGTTTAAAGAGATTAAGAGCAGGACTCTCTCTCTCTTCAAGCTAATCTCTTTTTTTGGTGTAACCTCAACACATACTTGGCAATTTCCCGGAAGCAGATGTCTTAGACTCTCTTAGATGAAAGCTTTTAGTAATGCTTTGACAAATTAATATTAATTGGTAAAATCACTTCTCTATACTCCTACCATTGTTACAAAAACGTTGAATTACTGCTTTCCCTAAGTAATTATGATCAGGCAATAACCATCCGTTTCTTTCTCCTCCAATCTGTATATTTATTGTGAGAATTTCTGATTATATTGAATATTCAAATCTGTACAAACTGATATTTATAAATTAATTTTTGAAGAGGCATTGAATTATGCATGAAGGTAAATTGTTTAAATACATTTAAAAAAATAAACTGAAAGCCAGTATATAGAAACCATTTGAATTTTCTTTCTACTAGGGATCACATGATCAGTTTTCAGTCTTTCAGTATTCTGGTATACTGTACCACTTTTAAGTATCAAGTAATCACATTTTCCTGGATGCTACACTGTAACTTATTATTGTAAAAGCTGAAATTCGAATCAATTCCAGGCATATTTATTTTATTGTGCTTTGCTTTACTGCACTTTGTAGACATTGTGTTTTTTACAAATTGAAGGTCTGAGGTAACCCTGCCTTGAGCAAATCTGTCAGCACCATTTTCCAGCAGCATGGGCCCACTTCATGTCTCTGTGTCACATTTTGGTAATTTTCATAATATTTCAAACTTTGTCATTATTATTATATCTCTCATGGTGATTTGTGATTTGTGATCTTTAATGTTACTATTGTAATTGTTTTGGGGCACCACACACCATGCCCACATAAGACAGGGAACTTACTGAATAAATGTGCATGTGTTTTGACTGCTGCATTGACTGGCTGTTCCCCATCTCTCCCTTTCCGTAAGCCTCCCTATTCCCTGAGCCACCAAAAAATTAAAATCAGGCCAATCAATGACTTTCCAATGGCCCCTAAATGAAAGGAAGAGTTGCAGTCTCTCACTTTAAATCAAAAGCTAGAAATGATTAAGCTTAGCAAGGGAGGCATGCTGAAAGCTGAGATAGGCCAAAAGCTAGGCCTCTTGTGCCAAACAGCTAGCCAAGTTGTGAATGCAAAGGAAAAGTTCTTGAAGGAAATTAAAAGTGCTACTTCAGTGAGCACACGGAAGATAAGAAAGCAAAACAGCCTTCTTGCTGATATGGAGACAGCTTGAGTGGTTTGGATAGAAGATCAAACTAACCACAGTATTTCCTTAAGCCAATGCCTAATCCAGAGCAAGGGCCTAACTCTTTTTGATTCTGTGGAGGGTGAGAGATGTTAGAAAACTGCAGAGGAAAAGTTCAAAGCTAGCAGAAGTTAGTTTATCAGTTGCAAGGAAAGAAGCTATCTGTGTTACATAAAAGTGCAAGGTGAAGCAGCAAGTGCTGATGTAGAAGCTATAGCAAGTTATCCAGAAGACCTAGCTAAGATCCTTGATGAAGGTGGTTACATAAAACAACATTTTCAGTGTGGATGAAACAGCTTTACAGTGGAGGAAGATGCCATCTAGGTATTTCATAGCTAGAGAGGAGAAGTCAATGCCTGGCTTCAAAGCTTCAAAGGACAGGCTGACTCTCTTGTTTAGGGGCTAATGCAGCTGGTGATTTTAAACTGAATCCAATGCTTATTTACCATTTCAAGAATCCTAGGGTCCTTAAGAATTATGCTAAATTTGGGCAACCCCCTCAGGTCCCCCCGACTGTGGGAGCTTTTCTGTCCTCTTAATAAATTCTGCTTTCTAAAAAAAAAGAATTATGCTAAATCTATTCTGCTTGTGCTCTATCAATGGAGCAAAAAAAACCTGGATGATAGCACACCCATTTACAGCATGGTTTACTGAATATTTTAAGCTCATTGTTGAGACCTACTGCCCCCCCCAAAGATTCCTTTTAAAATATTACCTATCATTGACAGTGTACCTTGTCACCCAGGAGTTCTGATAGAGATATACAAGTAGATTAATATTGTTTACATGACTGCTATCAAAAACACAATGTCCATTCTGTAGTTCAGGGATCAAGGAATAATTTTGACTTTCAAGTCTTATTATGTAAGAAATACATTCTGTAGGAATATAACTGTCATAAATAGTGGTACTTTTTTTTTTGAGCTGGAGTCTCACTCTGTCGCCCAGACTGGAGTGCAGTGGCCGCTCCCGGCCACCGCAGCCTCGACCTGCTGGGCTCCGGCGATCCTTCCGCCTCAGCCTTCCGAGTAGCCGTAATTACAGGCATGCGCTACCACGCCCGGCTGATTTTTTTGGATTTATTGTAGAGATGAGGTCTATGTTGCCCAGGCGAATCTCGAACCTGCGGGCTCAGGCAATCCACTCACCTCAGCCTCCCAAAGGCGCGGGATTACAGGCTGAGCCACCGAGCCCGGCTAATAGTGGTACCTTTAATGAATCTGAGCAAAGTAAATTCAAAACCTTCTGGAAAGGATTCACCATTCTAGTTGCCATTAGGAACATTTGTGATTCTTGGGAGCAGGTCAAAATATGAACCTGAACAGAAGCTTGAAAGAAATTGATTCCAACTCTCATGGATGACATTGAGGAGTTCAAGACTTCGGTGGAGGAAGTGACTGCAGATGTGGTGGAAATAGCTGGAGAACTGAAATTAGAAGCGGAGCCTGAAGATGTGACTGAATTGCTGCAATCTCATGATAGAATTTAATTATGACTCGCTGAAGGCTTGGAGGATTGTTACTTTTTTTTTGCCATATATATGCTTAAATTAAGGAATGTACATTTTAAAAAGACATAATGCTTTTGCATACTTAATAGACTACAGTATAGTGTAAATATGACTTTTTATGTACTGGAAAATTAAAAAAATTTATACGACTTGTTTTATTGCGAAGTTCTGGAACCAAACCTGCAGTATCTCTGAGGTATGCCTGCATGTCTCCAGATTGAAAACAATGACTCATTTTTTAAATTAATTGAAATGAAAAGACAATCTGATGCACAGTCTGCAAGTTTAGACAGATCTGTTCTGTACAAGGTACAATAAGCAACTGTGTAGTGGTATTGCAAGCTTCCCCTGCAAGAATATTTCTCATTCTTGTTTAAAGTGTTTTCAGTCTTGTAGAATATGAACACATGAGTATTGAGTGCTAAGTGTGAAAATACAAAGAAGATGAAATAAACCAAAGTGCATTCTTTGAAACAAAAACTACAGGTTGCTATCAATAAAGGATACAGCTTTTGCAAAAAAAAAAAGCGTTCAAAAATATCTCCTTAAAGTTATTAAGTAGGAGATTTTAAATTCACTAACTTAATTATTATAGTATTATTTTGTGAATAACATTTAGAGTATTATTTGAAGATGTAAGAACCAAAGGAAAAAACTTGTCATTGGCTCATAATTATTTTCCCACTGGTCCCCAGATTATTATAGTAATAAAAAACATTTTTCAGCAGCTGAAATATTGACTTGAAAATTTATGTATGATTTAAAGATGACATACTTTGCTTTTTAAAAGAGAATAGCATTGAAAAATATTAAATAATATAAATTTCTGATTAACTTACTATTGTTTACGTGTTTTTATTTTTATGTTAGCGGCTTTGTTTTCAAACATAAATTGAAGGCTGGCCAGGGTGCTGAAAAAACTGAGGCAGGAGGACTGCTTGAGCCCAGGAGTTGGAGACCAGCCTAGGCAACATAGTGAGACCTCGTCTCTACAAAAAATAAAAAAATTATCTGGGCATGGCGGCACACACCTGTTGTCCCAGCTACTGGGGAGGCTGAGGCAGAAAGACTGTCTGAGCTCACGATGGGATGCGGAGGCTGCTGTTGAGCTATGATCATGCCACAGTACTCCAGCCTGGGTAACAGAGTGAGACTCCAACTGAAAACATGAAAAAAACAACATAAATTTATTTTTATGGATATTATTTGCTACCACTTTATTTTAGAATGACAGTATGTATTTAATGTCTACATTTATGTAAATAAATTTTACTAGAGATGATTTAGTTTACAAATGTTGTATTTGAATGTGTTACATTGCTAGTTTCACTGACTTTTTTTATTTTTCACAATCTTCACTTTATTGCTAGTAGTAGTTGCTTGTCATGAATTACTAGTAATTTTGACTTACTTTACAACTGATATGCAACACAGTAGTACAATTGAAAAACTGTTTTTCAGATCCTCTCAACTTTAATATTCTGTGATTTCACAAAATGGTCATTCAGTCCACCCTTTTATTTATTTTTCATTGACATTTTAAATGAAATAATTTAAATTTAAAACCATATTTTTTAAATTTGAGTTGGAATCTCACTCTGTCGCCCAGACTGGACCTGCTGGGCTCCGGCGATCCTTCTGCCTCAACCTTCCAAGTAGCTGGAACTACAGGCGCACGCTACCACGCCCGGCTAATTTTTGATTTATTGTAGAGATGAGGTCTCGCCAAGTTGCTGAGGCGGGTCTCGAACCCGCAGGCTCAGGCAATCCACTCACCTCGGCCTCCCAAAGCGCTGGGATTACAGGCTGAGCCACCGAGCCCGGCCAAAACCATATTGTTAAGTGAATTAAGTACAAATATAGTATTGTCATTTTGGATCTATAGTACAGTTCAATCCAGGTTTTACATATCTCAGAAGTAAGCTATTTTTAATGTTTAAAAGAGCTTTGAATTTCAAAATTATTTAAATACTTTTAATTCATAGTTTAAAAAGGTATCTGTCAGTATGTTCAATATGTTCAAGGAATTTTTATCTTCACAATATTACAGATACAGAAACAGAGAGCTCTGGGATACAACTAAGATTCTAACAGTTTCCAGTTGCTCTTTCATAAAATTTATCAGAGTCTCATGACATTATTAATCTTCCAACTAAACTGAGCATGGTGGCTCATACCTGTAATCCCAGAAATTTGGGAGGCTGAGGCAAGAGAATTGCCAGAGCCCAGGGGTTCCAGACCAACCTAGGCAACTTGGCAAGACCTTGTCTCTACAATTAAAAAAAAAAAAAAAAAAATTGCCGGGTGTAGTGGCATGTGCCTGTAGTCCCAGCTGGTTGGGAGGCTGAGGCAGAAGGATTGACTGAGCCCAGTGGGTCGAAGCTGTGGTAGCTGTGAATATGCCACTAAACTCCAGCCTGGGCGACATAGTGAGACTCCAACTCAAATAAATAAACAAATACAAAAATAAAAATAAAATAAATCTTCCAACTAATTCTGGTGGATTGAAATAATTAATTTAAATTTTTATCAAAGTATTATTTACAAGTAGTTTAAAAAGTTTGAAATGTTAAATGACATTACAGAAAACAATAGTTGCTTGTTTTTCATCTCTACCTTGCCCTGATCTCCCCAGAGGCAAGAATTTTGAGCTCTTATATATGTTATCTTTTGACATTAACTTTGTATTGTAATCTTTCTATTTATCAATTTTATTTTTTTAAAGACTAAATTATCTTTTTATTCTTGCTAGAGAAATTATATTACAAAATCATTGTCATATGAAGAAGCAATTAAGATTGTGCGGCCAAATATTATAGGAAAAATGATTATAGAGGCATGTCAAATAATTAATTAATACAAATATTGGGTTTTTTCTGTTTTGTGATGCATATAGCATTTGGTAGCTTAAAAATATGTAATTTGTGGTGATTCTTTTTCCCCTTCTAAGAATACATTCACCTTTTTTAAAAATTTATAAATTAAAAAATTAGATTCAAGGGGTACATGTACAGGATTGATACATGTGTGATGGCATGATGGTGAGGTTTGGGTTTTTTTTTTTTTTTTGAGTTGGAGTCTCACTCTGTCGCCCAGACTGGAGTGCAGTGGCCGCTCCCGGCCACCGCAGCCTCGACCTGCTGGGCTCCGGTGATCCTTCTGCCTCAGCCTTCCGAGTAGCCGGAATTACAGGCAGGCGCTACCACACCCAGCTGATTTTTTGATTTATTGTAGAGATGAGATCTCGATGCCCAGGTGGGTCTCGAACCCTCAGGCTCAGGCAATCCACTCACCTCAGGCTCCCAAAGGCGCGGGATTACAGGCTGAGCCACCGAGCCCAGTTGGTTTGGGTTTCTATTGATCACCCCGCCTCAGGTGGTGAGTATGGTACTCAGTGGGTAGTATCAATTTTATATATTATATGTTGACTTCCTCCTCTCCAGTCCTCGGTTTCTGCTTAAGTATAATCAGTCTTTCCATTGTTATGACTATGTTAATATTTTCCCACTAAACCAAGCAGTTCATTATAATTTTTTTTCCTGTTGTGCAATGTTCTTTTCTTCCTGGAGGTAATATTATTATAGTGACTTCATTTCTTCATCCATTTAGTTTAGTTTTCTAAGATCATATGATGAAGTCTTCCCAAGTCTTCTAACAGCTTCATAAAAAGCTTATGAATACGTTTACCTGCACAGTCAAAGCTGTTGGACATTTTCTTCTGTTTCGCTCACTCCCACCTTCAGGGAAGGGAAGGATCTGAAGGCATTACTTGTTTATTCTGCAGAACATCACCTACTTTTCTCTGTGCTTCATGACTAGAGTCTCTCTGGTTCAGTCCCTTTTGAGAAGGGACTGGAAATATTTTTGCTCTTCCAACTTAGAACTGGATGCATTTTAGAGACTTTTTGAAAGAAGACTTGGATTTTTGTTTTCTGGCCAATAGTATATAGTGTGACTATCTAAGCGGTCTTTCACCCACAGGGATTCATAGAATTCCTTTATATTCAGCTGATGCTTCAGTTAGAGATCTTTGATAGCATACAACAGAGAGCAACTCTGGTTAACCTAAGATCACAAAATCCAAGGGCAAGCTAAGTGTCCAGGTCTCAGAAAGGGCAGAAACAAGAAAGCTCCTAGGATCTAGGTAGCAGGCACTAACCAGCCACTTCTTCGCTGGACCGTTTCAAAAGGATTGTACCCCCACCAGTCCTGTTCTTTGGTCACTTCACTCAAGAGTCAAATTGTGAGAAGAGAAAATCTAATTGTTGAAACTAGGATCACATGTCCATTGCTTGAGTGTTCTTAGCCAAAAGAAAGGGGAAGTAATGTTGGCAGGCAAAACAAAGCAAACAAATAAATAGATGTTCACGCAGGTGCTAATTTTATAGGGTTGGAGAGGTTAATGGAAGCTAGGTTTGCCTTTTCGAGATCTTTCAGGCAAAATTCTCCTTGGGATGTGCCAGTGCTATTGGCAGGACACTTTTTATTACAATGTGCCTGGCTGGTACAGGCTGTACACATTAGGAGCACAGTGTACTTGCCACCAAAAACTCATCTGAATTCTCTTAAGTAGTACTCTTTCGAAATGGTTTCCATAGGATATTTTGGGCTAGAATTTTTTTGGAGCAGAATTACGAAAACTCTCTAGGAAGAAAGTGTATTTTTTTTTCACTCATATTCTAACAGTTTCTTTCTAGGAAGAGTCTCTGAGATAACCATGCCGTTTTCAGCGGGGAAAAAGTTCAGCTCTTCACTCCTGGTTCCTGTGAGGACTCAGGGTCATACCTCTCAGATTGCAGGGCAGTCAACAAAATGATTTACGACCCATTGCTTCAGGAGTCAGCTCAACTTAAGCATCAGAGAGAGCGAAGAACAATCAAGTGTGTTTTCCCAAGTCCTTCTCTTTGCAGATCAAATGGTAATATTCATAGCCAAGCACCCATCTAAAATAACATCAATATTTCAGTCTCAAGGGGAAAGCCAGTCTCAAAAGTTTGCGAACTGTCAGCACAATTAAACCAAGACTCTGGCATGGCACAAAGACATTTCCCAGAAACCTTAGGCTCCAAAGAAGACTTATGTCAAACATCAGATAGAATAGTTTCAGATTTCTCAAGAAAAGGAAAATTACAGTAATATTTATAAGGGGAATCGGTACAAATCCAATGTTTTCCTAAAGTCATCAGTTCTCAGACTACAGCATGAGAGCGCTTTTGAATAAATAATGTGGAGTTAGTGTGAATTTTTGGTGTTTGGAAAATTTATTAGCAAAATTAACTTCAGGAACATTGCCCTCTTCTGGAAGTCCTTTTAAATATCCTTTCTGCAGAGAGGTATAATAATGCAATATGAGTTTAAAGGGGAACATATATGTACCAGGTCTTTTTTCTAAACCTCGCCAATCAAATATGTATATGTTTCAGTCTTTTCTAGTTGCAATACAAATGGAAATGCCACATCTAAAATGCTGCCAAGGTTAGGGCCTGAAAATTGTATCACATACAGACTATTTTAGCTGTTTTCAAAAGACTTGGCATTTAGCAAATTACTGTGAACCAACATTTATCTTTGTTAGCTTAAGCAAAACTATAGTATCATCTTCATTTTCCAGAAGAGGAAGCTGAACGAGCCAGAGAATACAAGAGACAAGTGTAGAAACTAAAGAAGGATTGAGTGAGGCAGTCACTAAAATGATTGTTGTTCCACTGGATCTGAAAGTGGGACTCTAAGCCCTGCTTCTAAGAAGCCAGAAAGTGTATAAGATAATGTCAAATTTGGCAAAGAGCAACAGTGGATTGATGGTTGGGAGATTATCCAGTTAGCAAGTTGTAAGTCTTACATAATTACAATCAAGAAAGGAAGTGATTTGTTTTTTCTTGCTAGATTTTTTTTCAAAGACAATGGCACTGAAAGGACCATTCTTGTCAGCTAAGTGGTCTAAAAGGGGTGGCTAGTTAGCTTGGGTCACAACCAGCTAAAATAGAGTAGCTTGCCCTGCTGAAGTGCAAGAGGTCTAAGCAAGGAATTTGTCCCATTCTGATGGTAGCCTCAACAATTCCATGATGATGAATGAAGTCTGACAACTTCTGGATAAAAACCAATTTGACTGAATTTTCACCCCAACTCTGCTATGCTTTTTTGTTTAATATGCTGCAATTCAGTTCAGTGAACATTTTCGAGCACCCCAATTTTTTTTAATGAACCTTAGTGCTACTGTCAATGTTTCTAGAATATTTATAATAATAAATTTCTTGTGAAACGTAGCAGGCAGGTCATTAATCCCTTTAAAGTACAATTTAATGCAATGCTTCATGACAGGAAGTGAGCAAGATAATAAAAACCTTTACTGCTTAAAACCACACTTAATATTTTTATGGCCCAGTCGGCCTGACAAAATATTCTTTGTGAGTCATCACTTCAAAGGGAGGGCCTGGGGACTTATTAAAGACATAACATTAGGCCTCATGCCCATCATAGAAGGCCCCCAAAACTTGAATTCTCAGGCAAGACCTTTCAAGTCAGAAGAAATACATCAGAGGGACGGACACAGCAGAATGTCCTTGTGTAGCCCATGATCTAGGAAGCCATGTGATAGGGTGCATTTATTTTAAACCTTTCCATCACATATTAACACACATTTTTTTTTAAATAGATGGGGATCTTGCTATGTTGCCCAGGTTGGAGTGCATTGGCTATTCACAAGTGTCACATGCAGTGGCTATTCACTGCAGCCTTGAATTCCTTGACCCAAGTGATCCTACCACCTCAGCTTCCCGAGTAGCTAGGACTATAGGTGTGCACCACAACATCCAGGTTCAATCATATATATATTTTTGAGTTGGAGTCTCACTCCATCGCCCAGGCTAGAGTGCAGTGGTGTATGCTCATGGCCACCCCAGCATTGACCTGCTGGGCTTAGGTGATCCTTCTACCTCAGCCTTCCAAGTAGCTGGAACTACAGGTGCGTGCTACCATGCCTGGCTAATTTTTTGATTTATTGTAGAGGTGAGGTCTCACCAAGTTGCCCAGGTTGGTCTCCAATCCTTTCATCTCGGTCTCCCAAAGTGCTGGGATTACAGGCTTGAGCCACCGCACCCGGCCCAATCATATTTTTGACAGCTTAGCTTTTGTATGGCTTTACCTTTACTTATAACTGACCACATTCTACTGCTTAAAGAGATCATAAAGCCTTGCAAGTTCCCGTGTAGCTTGTTTAGAGTTTAAATAATTCTGTCAGTTTCATTATGATAGAAGTTTTAACGTGGAGTCATTTTCAAAGTATGTGTTGAGAGGCGAAACAATTTGCAATAAACTAGCTCTTGCCTTAGTCTTTGGACAATAGCCAGGATAGCCTTAGCACCTCTATTGAACCAAAATAAGAGCAAATAAGGGAATACAGAAACCTCTCTGGTTTGTCTATAGGACTTTCTAACATTACTGCTACTATCATAACAAATATTTTAGATGATCTCTTTTCTTAAAAGTTCTAGTAGTTAGAAATCCCATAGCTTACATCGATACCCTTAATAATGTTTCAAATTCTTCACAGTCAACTATATTTTCTATCCATACCTTACCTAAATCTTAGGTTTTTTTAAATTTGAAAGACATTTTTCCTTCTCTTTAGATTTCAAAAATATGGATTAACTCACCGTATAAAAGTTATTTATTGAACAAGTTTCATGCGCCAGACACTATTGTCAACACAGGTTTTTCAGCAGGGAACAAGTAAGATCCCTGCCCTCGTGGTGTTTACATTCTGGTGAATATTGTCTTACATGGTATAAACTTTCTTACATGTGAGTATGACCAGCTAACCTCTTTGTTGCCCATCTGGAACCTTCCATGTTTCTCAAAGGAAGCCACTTATTAAACTAAATGGTTATCATCTGGCTTTCGTCTCCTTTCTCCACAACCTTTCAGTTTCTTTCTCCCCACTCTCTGCTGTTCCTAATGTGAACACTGCCTCTTTTCATTCTTCAAATATCCTCAAAAAGAAAAAAAAAGTAGCGAGTAAACACACATACATACACAAAGTCCGCATAAATAGATGCTTGCAATTGTTATCCATCTTATCTCTTTAGGAATAAAAACATTTTGAAGACAGTAGCCAGACCTATTTCCAACCCTACCTGGATTCATTTAGTCATTCACTTATTTTTTCACACAGTTAGCATTCAAAATTGTTTATGTGCAGAAATGTCTAAACTCTACAAAAGTACAAGGAGAAAATCATACTCAGATTCCCACCACCCAGAATTAACCACAGCTCACATCTTGGCATAATTGCTTCCAGTCTTGTGAGCATTTAACATGAAGTTATAAGAACAACCCTACAGCTAATAATAAATACTAACCCTGTTCAACAGCACTTAACTCAAACAGTACCCATTAGGAGTTTAATTATACTCATTTACTAAGAAGAGGGAATGGTTTTCATGAAATTTTCTCAAAATGTTGTTTCTTGAGATGTGGCTGAATAACTTGCTGCAGCTCTTTTTGCAGTCCTTACATCCCGACTCCTACCTCAGGGTCCTCACCACACCGCCACAAAGCTTGTCTGTGTACATACAAGCATAACCCGGCAATGGCTCTTCTGTTATCTACAAAATATTTGGGTGTGGGTTTGGCGGTTGGATGCTACTGAACTCAAAGGCTCTTGTGAACTCAGACTTAACCGCAAATGATTGAAAACACACACATACTCTTCTCTCTCTCTCTGTAACACACACACATACACACCCCATTGGCTAAAATAATTAAAAAATGTTTAAAGTAAATCATTTTTGACAGTGATTGCCCCTGGGGGAGGGGTAGCAAGTTACACTGGGAACTGTCCCAATTTCTTCCCAAGTCATGTATCCAGGGCTGGGAGGAATTTCCCAGCAAGCCTCTCCCACCCATTTGATCCTCTGGCAGCCTTAGTTCAGGGATTGAGTCTGTCTGAATTCAGTTCTGATAAGTGACATAGAGGGAGCTGGGTTTCAGGGCTTCTCATGGCTCTCGCATAGAAAGGGATTTTTTTCTGTCTCGGTTGGGGTTGTGGTGGGGTGTTAAGAAGGGCAGATTAGCTCCAGGTGCAGCCTGTTTCGTTCCTTGCCTTTCCTTCTCCCCTCAGACCTGAATCAAGTATAGGATCAGACATGTTTGGTTTGCCCTTCCCCCGCCCAACAGGGAGACTATGCTCGCTCCGAGAGCTGATGGGACCGAAGGCAGCGAGAGCCCTGATCTGAAGCCCTTGTTTGACTCCAGGCCAAGTGTTTCAAACAGCAGGTCTTTCATAGCTGGGAAAACCCCAGCTAGACCTGCTGGACACACCACACACCACATGCAGCTCAGCTCATGTCAACAGAACTGATAACCAAATTGGGCTTCTTGGCTTCCTGTCCTGGGCAGCCTTGCCAGCCCGCTACCCTCCAAGTCCCAATTAACACGCGGCTCCCTATAACCATAAGGGGGGAGTTGAGGGTTTGTTTACCACATAGTTAACAGGCAAATACAACTTAATCACAAGGAAAACAGCTTTTATGAGAATCATCTTGAAGTCTTTCTATGACCCTATTAATCCATCCAGGAAGCTCAAACCTAGAGTTCTCTCTGTTTTTGTCCCTGTAGAGGAGAGGCCAGTAGGAGCAGGTGGAGAGGCCTATGGTCTTGCTTTTTGATCATGGACAGCTGTCATGCCAAGTGAACATCTCTTCCCTGTATGATGGCCTCTTCAGGTGCTCACTCCTCCTGTGATGGACTGCAGGTGATTTTGGAAAGAACCACACGTTTGGGAAGGAATGCATCTTATAAGCAGAGTCCTTACTGAGCATCAGACAATTTATACATATCCTCTTAACCGTATTCTATCACTGTGTGGAAGACCCTTATCTTAATCCCTTTTACAAAGGAGAAAATCAAGGTTGGACAAACAAGATTGGGTAACTTGATTTTTTATTTGTGTATGTGTGTATGCGTTTTTTTAAAACAGGGTTTCTGTCACCCAGGCTGGAGTGCAGTGGCATGATTGTAACTCATTACAGCCTCAAACTCCTGGGCTCAAGCAATCCTTCTGCCTTAGCCTCCAGAGAAGCTGGGACTATAGGCACTTGCCACCATGCCTAGCTAAGCTTTATTAATACACACATTTCTGTAGAGATGGGGGTCTTGCTATATTGCCCAGGCTGGTCTTGAACTCCTGGTCTCAAGCAATTCTCCCACTTCAGCCTCCCAAAGCACTGAAATTACAGGTATGAGCCACTGCCCAATCAAGGTTGAGTAACTTTAAAAGACTGCACGGTTTTAGTGCAAAACTGGGATTTGAACCCCAGTCAGATGGACTCCAAAGTCCATTTCTTTCTACTTCATCCCTCCTCCTATCAGAAGATCTGGATTCCAGCTATGAGCCTGGATGCAGTCGGTCACGGCATGCTAGGCAAAGTCCTTAACGGCTTAGCATCAATTTCCTTATCAGTAAAATGTGGTTGTGGGAGACTCAGATTTGATCATGAGACTTGTAAAGCTTTATGCCAACACCATAGGTATTACTTGCATTAAAGAGGGCTGGACAATAGCCTTTTGGAGTTCCAATTTATTGCCGCAAGGCTTGTTGGTTGAAAACTAAGAGAGTGCGCATTTTATTTGAAATTCTGACTTTTAAATTAGTAAACATTTATTGCTGTACCAACGTGTTTTAAGTTATAGAATACTTATGAGTAGAGACTATGTCTGTCCTTAAGTTTTATGATCGAATCCATAGGAAACCAAACTTAAGTGTTCAAAGGTATCCACTGTGTTGGGGAAGGGGGGTTGCAGACTTTTTTTTATTTCAAAGATGTAGGGTACAATTCAGGCTTAGATATGCAAGTGATCATTGTACAGGTAAAATTTGGGCCTCCCTTTGGTCCCCACTTTGCCTGGTTTGAGATCAGGTACTCTTATTGATGTTGTGCCAGTTGTAGACATTTTTAAGTTACTTACCCAGCATCCATTTTGCCTCCTTCTCTTTCCTAACTGGATCTCAATTTTGTTGAGCAGTTATCACACCTGCGTACTGACCACATCCCAAGTTTCAGGAACAAAGTTAATGGTGAAGGAAGTTTTGCTGAGCTTCTGGGAAAGTTCTTTCGGGAGAGCAGAAATTTCAGCCCAGGTTGGAATAATTTCATTTCCCAAACTATGTGATCTATATTTACTGAAATTTTGCAGATAGGGTTAAATCATCTTTCCATGGGAAGACTTTCACTGCTTTTCACATATATGAATATAATTATATTGACACTGCCATTTATTAAGCTAATGTTTAGCATTATCAAGATACAAGAATAAAAGGAAGAATAAGTCATGATCTTGCAATTGGATTTTCTGGTTATAATGTGGCCTAGCTTGCATGATCCAAATGCTAAATGACTTCTAGTGCTGAGGGTCTATATGATTCAGGGAAAAATGGGTGGTACTGGGGATTATTACTATCTGAGTTCTAAGGAGAGAGAGGGCTGGTGAAGTTGGAAAGAAGAAAAAAGGGGTCTTGAAGGGTGATTAGCATTTGTATAGTTGAGGAGCAAGGATGATCTTTTTTAAATGACAAAAACAAAACAGCTTATGTAAAATCACGTTGATAGAAACCAGGAAGGCATTTCTGGAAAAGAGTGTCAACTCTTCCTTTTGGAAGATTGAATATGTAGGCCCTGAATCCTGCAGTAAGAAATATGGATTTTATTTTCTGGCATTGGTGAGTCACTGAAAGTTTCTGTGTGCAGAGTTATATGTTGAAGCCTTTGTTTCAGGGAAAAATAACCTGAGGGCATTAGTAGTCCCCAAAAGTATAACATCGGTGCTATGGCCTGTTTTTAATTACCTACAGGATAATTTCTTTTAGGTTTTGAGTGATTTGCTTCCAATGCTGGCTGAGTCTAGTGTTCATTTGCTCTTTTCATTTTCTTATTTTCTCTTCCTTTGTCTCTGCCTCTGACCATCTCCCTGTAACACCCACCTGATACACACACACACACACACACACACACACACACACACACACACACAGATATATGCATCCCACTCACTTTCTCTCCCTTTACCCCATCATATTAGGCAGATTTGCTTCTCCCATTACCACCCATACTCTTCATCCTTGATTCCTCATTTCCATGGTCAATAAGAACACCCTGGAGTAAGTTTACATCTTTACTATTTCATTTACTCTACATTTATTGAGAGTCTATTGAGTGCCAGGTACTGTGGTAGCTTCTGGAGCCACCAAGTTAAGACATGGCACCTGTCCCTTAGTGTTGATACAGTGGGGAAGGTTATTATACTTAAGTCCTTACTTAATATCATCAATAGGTTCTTGCAAACCATGACTTTAAGCAAACGATGTATCATGAAACCCTTTCCCCACTCATCAATGTTGTAATGAAATGACATTAGAAAGGACCTGCTGTGTGCCATTTCACTGAAAGCTGCAGTTTCTAGGAACCTATCAACAATGTTAAGTGAAGACTTACTGTATATGTTATTATAATACAATATGATAAGAATTCCATTTAGAAGTATGGACAAAATGTATGAATACTTGTGTTAATCCAAAGAGGCCAACTCCTTGCTTGCCCATACTTCCAGGGAACCAGGACGTGGAAATGTGGTCTAAATTTGGTCAGTCATATTCCTTTCCTCAGGACTGTGAATCTTAACCCAGTGAAGCAGAGAAACTAGGAGGGAAGGAATTCATTCCAGGGAATAATTATGGTAGTGATAAAGATGTTAGTGACAGAATTTGGTGGCCAGTGCTACTCATGGTGGCTGTACCACCGTCTTCATGACCAGACTGATTCTGTGAGGTAATTTTGCTCTGATTCTAGCTTCCTGGACAATCTTGGTTTCAGCTAGTTTACTGAACCTGGTTCTCCAGACTCTCCAGCAATTAAACCCCATTTATTTTTGGCTTAAATAAAAGTTGCTCTCTGATGGCTACAAATAAGCATCCTGGCTAATAGTGCAAGGAATAGCCATATACTGTCAGGAAAATTTGTGTAGGGGAACTTGGGTCTCATTTAACTAAATGTAGTGAAAAATCTAGTTGGAATTTTTTTTGAGTTGGAGTCTCACTCTGTCACCCTGACTGGAGTGCAGTGGCTGCTCCCGTCCACCATAGCCTTGACCTGCTGGGCTCCAGTGATCCTTCCGCCTCAGCCTTCCAAGTAGCTGGAACTACAGGCGCATGCTACCATGCCCAGCTAATTTTTTTGATTTATTGTAGAGATGAGGTCTCGCCAAGTTGCCCAGGTGGGTCTTGAACCCACGGGCTCAGGCAATTCACTCACCTCAGCCTCCCAAAGCACGGGATTACAGGCTGAGCCACCGAGCCCGGCGTCTAGTTGGAATTTAAGGGATGATAAACTGTAGCTCATGCAGATATAACTTACTAAATTAAGGTTTGTAATAACCTGGAATAAAGTGTGCCTTAAAGGCATTGCCTTAGACCAGGGGTCCCCAACTCCCAGGCCATGGACTGGTACCAGGTCACATAGCAGGAGGTGAGCAGTGGGTGGGCAGAGCTGTGCCTCTGTCAGATCAGCGGGGGCGTTAGATTCTCATAGGAGCCGAACTTTATTGTGAACTGTGCTTGGGAGGAATCTAGGTTGCACATTCCTTCTGAGAATCGAATTGCCTGATGATCCACTCCCTCCCACCCCACCAACTCTGTGGAAAAACTGTCTTTCCTAAAATTGGTCCCTGATGCCAAAAAGTTTGGGGACCACTGCCTTGGACCAAGATGAAGGGCATGAGAAATCCAACAGCCATGGGGTTAGTGGGTTGCTTCTAGTGGCTCTGAATGGCTAAAAGAAGAAGAATGTGACACTGAAGTTCCTGAATTATTGGCCTAGAACCACAGCCTGACATTCAGGTAATGTCCATGATTGTGCTAAAATAATTTATCACCTTTTGCAGCTACAGAGTTGAAGTTGCTACAAACCAGCACTTAATCCTGAGTGTTGCTAAGTTACAACATGAATTAAATTTGCAACCTTACCAAATCTCTTATTTGGTAATAAAGAGGAACATTGGGAAATAACGGGACCCAGAGGATTGAAAGAAGAATTCAGGGTATGTTGAATATGTATCCTCAACTGAGTTTCATTTGTCATCTGTTATAGATAAAATAACACCTCAAAGTTGTCCATGTCCCAATCTTTGGAACGTGTGAATATGTGTCCTTGCATAGTGAAAGAGGCTTTGAAGATGTGATTAAGGTTAAGAATCCTGAGATGGAGAGACCATTCTTGACTATCCAGGTGGGTCCAAAATAATTACTTGAATCCTTAAAAGCATAGAACCTTTTCCAGCTATGCTCAGAGAGGCTAGGGTAAGGTGCTTCACTCATGGGTGACCTGGGTCTTCTAGGATTGGGGGGAAACCAGAGCAAGTTTCAGGGAGTGAGCATGCTGGTATCTTTAGGCTGCTATTTATCAAGCAGTATGGAAGATTTGTCTTTCTCTCTATGTATATACAGAGGGTGCCAAAAAACGTGTACACATTTTAAGAAAGAAAAAACTGCATTAAAATTATAATACTGTACAATACTATGTTGCCCAGGCTGGCCTCAAGTGATCCTCCAAACTCTGCCTCCAAAAATGCTGGGATTACAGTTGTGAGTCACTGCACCTGGTCTTATTTTGATATTTTAATATCTTATCTAGACCTACTGGTATGAACTGGCTGCATAGCAGCCCTGGGAAGAGGAAGGTGAATGGATCTCTTAGAATAGGCCCAGAGGGTCTATTAAGAGGAAACTCTTAGTAATCAGGTGAAGCAAATGATTGATGCTGTGACTATCAATCAGTCTCTCTTTCCATTTCCCCTAGTGCTAATCCAACGGGCTCATGAGCAAAGTAGCCATAGACACAGTAAAGGAGGCCATGAGTGAGTCATGGATTTAACAAAATGGCCTTTTCTTCAAGGTTGACCTGGCTATGCCACCTGAGCGCAAGGTTGCCAGCTGCAGAAACCAGCCCTGAGCCTCTGAACCGAGGGGGCCAGCTGACTGGGAGTTACACTAGACCCTGCTGTTGACCAAGGCCCAATGATACAGCAAGAAATAAAAACTCAGACATCTGTTACTGTAGTACAAGAAGAAAATTCCTTCATGGCAATAAGGTAGGCCCTTGAGTACTGAATGGGAACTTCTTCCGATGAGCATTGAACTTGGGGTATGCACCTTTAAGGGAATATGTATTCTATAGTATCTTGTTTGTGCCCCACCACAGGTCTGCTAGCTCAGTAGAAAAACAATGAAAGCATGATCAGGTGACAGAAGTTGCTTGTCAATATTTTTTTTAAAGCTTTTTTTTTTTGAGTTAGGGCTGGAGTGCAGTAGTGCAACCATGGCTCACCACAGTCTTGATCTCCTGGGCTCAGGAGATCCTTCTTCCTCAGCCTCCTGAGTAGCTGGGACTACAAGTGCTGCAACCATGCCTGGCTAATTCCTAAAATTTTCTTGTAGAGACGAGGTCTCACTATATTGTCTAGGCTGGTCTTGAATGCCTGAGATCAAGAGATCCTCCCTTCTCATTCTCTCAAAATGTTGGGATTACAGGCATGACCCTCCATGCCCAGCCTGCTTGTCTATTTCAAACCTGGACCATCTCTACTGATCTGGCTCAGCTCAGATAGATTCTGATATAGAAAGTGCAGTGATTTGTCCTTACTAGAATGGTCACTTATTTTAGATTTGGATTTGCTTTCACTGCCTACTGTGTTTCTGACACCAATCTTGAATTAACTGAATGCCTTACATGCTGTCATGGTAACCCACATGACATTGCTTCAAACAAAGGAACTCACTTCACAGTGAAAGAAGGAAGACAATGATGACTTGTCTTATCATGTACCCCATCATCCACGCATTGTCTTAGCATGTACCCCACCATCCATCCCATAGGCTGTCATGTATATCCTGAACCAGCGAGGCTAGTCAAGACCATGAAGTTTGCTTGGGGTTCAAAGTTGACAAGAATGATAACTAGGACTCAGTGCAAGGATATATTCACTTGAGTTTACTACTGCACTAGCCAAAAAGCAATGGACTCACAAGGGCATGCACAAAGTCAAGTGTTAATGTGGATGGAGTGGCTCTCTGAGGAGATGGTCACGCCAACCCTTGAGGGTCAGCTCTGTTACTATGTAAGAATTTCTTGCTACTCCATAGTTACCCCTATTCACGTTCTATTTCTTGTAACCTCTTTCTGAATATCTAGCCGTATCACATAGCAATCAATAGATTGAGCTGTTTCTTCCATAGCTTGAAGATATGGGTCAGGAAATTAAGAGATAAAATTGGGAATGGTGTTTTCACTCTTATAACTAATGACCAATTTGAAAAATGTATGAATCTTGTTCTTGAAATGGTTGGTTTTGTGGGTTTAGAAGTTTTGTTGCATAAGGAGGGGATGCTTTCATAAGGTTATGCAGGTTGAGCACTGCACAGCTCCATGGACCATGCACTACATAGTTGGACATGTCAATATTAGATTCAATATTAACAGGACTTTTGGGTTGTTTCCCTTTGCAGAGAGGCTGAATGTATTTTTGAAGTTTAAGAATGGGAAAAAAAGTGTTTTCATCTACAGTGATCATTAGTTAGCAGCTCCCCAGCATATAAACCCATTTTTTGTTTTCTCATGAACCTAGGTGGGAAACTGAAGCCGCTTCCCAGTACAATACTCAGAAGGCCACATACTTGTTGCTGCAGAGCCCCTGACCATCAGGGCCTAGAAATGGGTGCTCACATAGCTACCAGTATGCAAATCAGAAAAGTGGTAGAGAATTCATCCTGGAGGTGGCAGGAAGGACAGCAATATCCATCTTGAGACACTGATAGAAGACCCAGCAGCACTGCCTAGTGCTCAAGGTTTGTCTTGGCCAGCTGCAGTGTCTAGTATTTGTTGGAAGAGACAGCTGCTCTTCATGGCCTGGTGTAGTAGCATGGTTGTGACTGTGGTTCTGACTGCCTACCCTCCCTGTCTTCCCACTTTCCGGCCATCCTATCCTATCACGAAGTCAATCATGAAGTCAATCAAGTTGACTTCAGAGTTCCTGACTCGAGTGAATAGATGGGTACCGGTGCCATTCATTGAGCTGGAAGAACAAGAGACAACATAAGTTTTGAGAGAAGAGAATTTAAGGCATGTTTAGTTTGCATGCTCTTATTTAGGTGGGGATGCCCATTAAGCAGATAGAGAAAATGAAACAAGGATTCAGCAGAGAAGTACAGACTAAAGAAGCATATTTGGGAATCATTGCTGTAGTGTTAGGTGAAGCCAAGTAAGTAAAAGATATCCTCAAGTAGAGGGGAAAAATTCTTTATGAATTTGAAGACCCTAAATTGATATGAACCACTTATTGGTTAGGACTTTGTGTATGATGCTGTATGTGCCCACAGGGCCTTATTGTAACCTTTGTGGGCCCAACTGGCTCTGGATTCCTACCTCTTGCTACATCTCAGTACTCACACAAACTCCTATGTTTCTGCCTCCGAGGCCACAAGGACGGCAGGCCAGAGTGTCAGGGAGTTAATGTGTCTGGGAGCAGCCCTCAGGTGTAAAGGATGAGCACTGGAGGATGAATAGTCCAGATTCCTCATTTCTCATATGGAATGACTTGAAGGCATAGTCCACCCTGCTTCTCAGAGTTACCCAGTAGGATTGACCCTCAGATGCTCACAGTGATAAACTGCTTGATTATGCACTATTGGCTTTCTATACTTCCCTGTCTTCTTTCTATTTCCCTAGTGGTACTTCTTGGGATCACTTCCCACATAAACTGCTTGCTTTCAAATCCCTGCCTCTGAATCTGCTTCTGAAAGAGTCCAAATGAAGACAGTCTTCCTGTTCTTCCCAGGAAAAGCCATTTGAAATCTGAAATCCATTTGAAATCTGAGGATGAACCATTTGAAATATATAAACTGCTTATATCCTTTCTCATCTGCTGCCATATTTTCTGTCTTATCCTATGCCATCCTCTCTCAGTGTTACCAATCTATAATCTCACAAAACAGACAAGGAATTATAAATGAGCCTCCTTGATGCAAGAGACACACTAAGGTATAATAGACACCTGGATAGAAAGTCCCTCATCTATTTTAGGAAACAGGTGTAATGATAATCATATTTTGTAGTTACTAAAATCTTTCCTTCTAAGGAGTTCAAAGTGTTTCTTGCATATCCCCTGTGGGTAAAAGCAGGACTAGCTTCTAGCACAGCTGTCAATTATGTGGAATTGGGCTTTAGAAACTACGTGGTTTCCCCTTTTGCCTTGTTCCCTTGCACCCTGGAACCCAGACCCTTCCTTGCCACCCCACTGCACTCTTCCTCATATTAACTTGTTCTTAATCACTTTTCAACTCATCTCAGCTCATGGAGTGATTATTAACATTATGACCATGACATTATTTCCCCAGGAATATTGGCATTTGAATAGTATACATTTATAAACAGAAAACTTGGAAAAATGAAATTGAATAGTAGGATCCTAGGCAAATAAGAAAGGTGATCTTAAGCCTTTTGGTAATCTATATGATTTCAGATTGACTGATAGGGAACTTGCAAGAGGATAAACATGGCATGGATTTATGGTACTCCAGCCGTTTTGGTCTCAGGGACAAGTTTAAAAAACAAAAATGAAACTCAAACTGATAGGATTTCATGTAAAAAGTTCTGTGCATTTGGTTACTCAAAGTGAGTTAAATTTGCAGGTTTTAGATAACACTTCATTGTGTATTTACTGTGTGTAAAGCACTCAGAGGAGGAAATGGGAGGAGAATGCAAAAGAACAAACCAGTTTCCTGTCCTCATGGAGCTTCTCTTTAGGTCTGGGTTGAGGAATGATTCCAGCTCTCAAGCGACCTCCAGAGTTCCTTACTTGGAAGAGAGAGTTAGGAACTTCAAATCAGTTCAAAATCCAGAACATCTGCCTGAGTTAAAGTAAACATCACACTTCCCATTAGGAAGGTTTAAAGCATCCCAAATATAAAGCATCAACTTTAGGGGAAAAAAATATTATGCCAGCAACTTAGCAACACAAACAATTGACTTCAAACCAAAGAGGGAATTTCCCTGCCTAAGGAAGGGAGGCTCGCGTCTTTGCTGGGTAAAGCCAAGCCTTTCTGTTAGAGGTGACTGTTAAATACTGCCTCTCAAGATGATGGAACAAATGCTTTGTTAATCCAATGCTCCAGAATGTACTCAGCAGAGTGTTTATTTTCAAAATGTTTGAAGCCTAGAGAAGCAGTCACCCTGTGTTGGGGCCTTCTACATCCCCAGGTCTTCACTGACCAAATTGATTTCAAACTCTGTGAAAAAAAATATAATTTTTTTTTTCCAGAGACCATAACAACTCTTTCCATAAAGAGGTCCAGATGTTTAATTTTTCCAAAAGAAATTTTAACAAAAACAAAATAAAAGTAACTGAGGAAGGATCATTTTTCCATTGACTTCTTAACCCAAATGGGACTGGTTACGCCAGTCAAAACCACAGATTCACTTCCTCTGAGCACTCATCTTTTCGTCTCTTCTTGTCTCTGCCTTGACACAGGTGCCTGCCCAGAATGCCGCTGGCCAGGCACTAGTAGCCACTGCATTTAATTTCGAGAAGCTGTTTTTCAAAGGCCAGCTGTGGACAGCTGTATATTGTCACACTTTCTCCCCAGTGCTCTGGGCCTAATAATAAGTAGAACATGGTTTCATCAGCTTGAGCTACATTTTCCTAAGCCAGTTAGGAAATCCCCTTCTCCAGCAAAAACAAAGGCAGCTTCAGAAAGAACAGGTTTTCAGACAGGCACTGGCCCATTCTTATCTCTTGCAAGAGAGATAATTGACTGGGTTAAATGACAGGAGTGGGAGCTAGTCACTTTTTATTTTTTTTAAAAATATTTCTACCTTTCTTGAGAGGGACCCAGTTGTTTAAAATAGCATCAACCCAGTCATAAAGTCATGATTTGGAGATTTTATTTCTCTCCAAAAAAGTTATGAAGGCTGAGCTTAGAAGGAGTTTCTCCTCCTGAAGATTCTAAACTTTCTTATGATTTTTATTAAGATGAGTTTCTGTGGGAATAGTGAAGGTTGCAGACCTCTCTGTGAGCAGTAGGATACCTGGACACCTACCTGGGCCTTCCTGCCATCCAGCACCATAAAAATAAGAGATGCCTGTGGGTGTCCCATAGCTTGTTTGGTTAATGCAATGGCTCATAACTAAAATGCCAGTTTAACCACCAGTTTGTTTTGCTGGTGTTTGGTTTATACATAAACATGAGTGGGAAGGGACCAACATTTTTTTTTAAGTACAAATTTTATTTTTATTACTGCTGCTTTGTTTTTTGTTTCAAAGGAATGGCATGGACTCAGAGTACAACAGCTGTACTCAACCCAGCTGGAAGGCCCCAAATTTTGAACTTCTATTTCTTAAAAAGGGGTTGTGTGTTGAACATTCAAGTGTTGTTAACCATCTCTATTTTGTTTTCCCTACAGCTCCTTGTAGAGCAGAATCCAAGACCACCTCCAGCTCAGAGAGATGGAAAGGTTGGTGTTGAGGAACTGGCAAAGGTAATTTAGACCAGGACATCTCATAAGGAGTTGCACCTCTCCTCTTAAGGCCCTTCTTATGTGACCAAATTATTCAGGGTGTTGAAGTTTTGTCTTTGTTCCTTCTGTCCTTTCCCTAGTTCATGGATGATATCCCTGAGGGGTATAGCTTTGTCCATTCTGGCCCAACTTCTTACTATGTTGTGTCCATCAGAAGTAAGAGTGGAAAAATCTGGAACTATATGTGTATAGTTGTGTAACACATGCAAAGCAAGTATTCAATAAATACTGACCAACTTACAAGCTGGATCACAAAATGTTTAGAATGATTCATGGATCTTCCCAAGGGAAAAAAAACCTCAATCTCTATTACTTTTCAAGTCTGGTTTGATTTTTTATAAAAGATCAGATACACAGGCCTAACTCTGTGATGGACCTGGAATAGGGTGGCCCTAGAATAAGATCAGTTCCTTTGAGATGGGTTGGGTGGCACTGAATTATCTTCCCTGTTTTGTGCTCTCTTAAATTTTTTGAAAAATGTAAGCTCTTTTATCAAATCAAAATCCTGAGTGTTTTTGAGTGACAGTGGTCACTCGGTGACAAAACATGGTTTATGAGGATATATTTAAACCCAGATGAAATAATTTAGTAATGTCTTAGAAGATTAATTTTTCCAAATGATCTTATCATTTCTCCTCTTCCAAATTAAGGCTCCTGTGTGCCAAATGGATTCCTACTGGGAATTTTGGCCTGAACTCGACCATAGGTTGCTATATGTAGAGTCAAACATACATAGAGTCAAGAGGGTTAATCAGCAACATTTTAGGAAGAAGGCAAAACCGAGGTTGACTTTCCTAGTGAGTTGTCCATTTGAAGGAGGAGGAAGTCAGAGGAAAATCCATATACACGCTAATGAGGTGAAAATCAGTGAGATTCAGCTAGAATGAAAGTCCAAAACAGAAAATAAGTGACAAATTTAATAAATAGTTTGAATGGTGAGAAGGTAATGGAAGCACCGTTTTATGGGGTGGTAGTGGTTTTGGGTGTGGTCCGGGAGACAGCCACTAAATGCCCCAACTTGGTGTGAACGCTTCTTAAATTTGTTTCTAGGAAAAACAGACTGGAAAATCAATTAACTAAGAATAATGGAAAGATGAAAACAATGAGCAGAATCAAAAGGAAAAGGGAAATAAGAGAGAATACGGTTAGAAAGTGGCTCATCCCACTGCAATAAAAGCATCTCATAGTACACAAACGATTTGGTAGGAATACAGTCTAACTTCAGGATAAATGATTTCTATTTTCCTGCCAGTGTGGACAGACTGTAAGGTAGAATCCTGGATTATGTGCAAAGAGTAGCAGTATTAGCTGCCTGAAGGTAAGCTACTCATTAATTACCCTGGAGGGGAAATACTTTAATTTTTATTTTATTTCATATTTAATTCATTGTATTAGATTTTTTTGAGTAGAATTTTTTTTAACATGCAAAAGCCTGTGCAAAATTAATGTACACAATTTGATAAGGTAAGAGATAAGTATACACCCAGGAAACCATTACGACAATCTATGCCATAAATACATCCATAATCTCCAAAAGTTTCTTCTTGCTCTTTTATTTATTTATTTATTTTTACTTATTTATTTATTTTTGAGTTGGAGTCTCACTCTGTCGCCCAGACTGGAGTGCAGTGGCCGCTCCCGGCTACCGCAGCCTCGACGTGCTGGGGCTCCGGAGATCCTTCCACTTCAGCCTTCCAAGTAGCTGAAACTACAGGTGCACGCTACCATGCCCAGCTAATTTTTTTGATTTATTGTAGAGAAGAGGTCTCACCAAGTTGCCTAGGCGGGTCTCAAACCTGCGGACTCAGGCAATCCACTCACCCCAGCCTCCCAAAGTGCGAGATTACAGGCTGAGCCACCGAGCCTGGCTTCTTTTATTTATTTTTATTATTATTTTTGATAAGAACACTTATGACTGGGCATGGTGGTTCATGCCTGCAGTCTTTGGGAGGTCGAGGTGATAGGATCACTTGAGTCCAGGAGTTTGAGAACAGCCTGGGCAATTTAGTGAGACCCTTTCTCTATAATATAAAAACAATTAAAAAAAAATACAACATAAGAACTATTCTCTTGGCAAATTTTCACATATGCAATACAGTACCATTAGCCATAGGTATTATGCTGTATAGTAGACCTTTAGGACTTCTTCATCTAGAATAACTAAATCTGTGTACGCTTTGACCAGTACTTTCCTGTTTCCCCCATTCCTTGCCTTCAGAAACTACCATTCCACTCTCTGCTTCTATGATTTTGACTATTTTTGATTTATCGTCATTTGACTTTTATAGAGTTTTTTCTCTATGTTAAAGTAGGGACTCTACTCGGGATACTGGACGCATCAAGTGGAGACCTATATACCACTTGATCTAACTCATAGCGACTAAAGATGCCTTGAAGACAAGACCCAGAAAGTTGCTTCATGATCACATTCATTAGATGTTTATATATTTGTAGCATTTTTTCTTTCTGATATAAACAGCTTATTAATTTCAAATTATTTTGTTCCCCAGTATCCTCAATGTGAACCTAGTTCTGTGCCTTAAAAATGCATTTTACCTTATTTCTATATTTGAATTTGAACGTAGATCTATTTACTTTTTTCTGATTAGAAAAGAAAAAACTATGCTCATATTAAAAAAAAAAAACCCTTCCAAATAATATAAAGGTATATAAATAAAAAGTCTTCACTAATCACCAGATAACAAACGTTAACAGTTTGGGTCAATACATTTTCATGGAGTACATGCTGCATACCATGTTCTGGGCCAAGGTCAGGGGATAAAATAACAATCAGGACATGACTTCCACCTGCTCATTTGCTTGCCTATTGTCTATAGCTGCTTTTGCACAACTATGCAGAATTGAGTAGTTGCCAACAAAGACTCTTCGGCCCACAAAGCCTCAAGTGTTTACTATCTGGCCCTTTACAGAAAGAGTTTGACAACCCTTGTACTATTAAAAGTGGTGGAAATAAGAAGATAACATAGAAATGAGAAATATTTCACTCATATAATCCAACAGAAGTTGATGACTGATTGGGTGTGGCTTGCATAGCTGGGTGAATGTGCAATACCACCATGTTCTGTGGTTGGTATTGTGGAATTGGAATGGAGTGCGTGTGTGTAGGTCTGTGGGTATGTGTGTTTGTGTATGTGAAGCAGTTCCATCTTCTAGGAGGAAAGTTGGAATTCACAATGTGCTTTGCTGATAAACGGCTTTGGTGAGCCTTGGTGTGCGGCTATTTGTATGCATCTGAGTACATGGAAGTTATTTTCAATATTTCTTCACAACTCTGGAAAGTGTGAGAGTTGTATTTGTTTTCTATGTTTATTAAATAAAGAGCATACAGGGGAGAAGGTTTTGATTCACTGTATTTATGCTTAGTCTGAATATCTGGTCTAACACACGTCCTGTTGAATACCAGAGAACTTTTAAGGGAAATAGGACATTAAGTGAAATTGAGACTCTATTCCTCTATCTCTGTCTCTGAAAAAAACCAGGAGAAGGTTTTCTAAAATGGGAAGGATCTCACTCTCCAGCTTGGTGATTTATGATTCTTTTAGTTGCATCTGTTTATTTTGGTTGCAGCCAATTCGTGTTGGTTTTGAAGAAATATAAGTGCAGCAAGAGAGGAAACATTGGAATGGCAGTGGAAGGAAGACTTTGGGATAGGGCGAGAAGAATTTAAGAAAACATAAGTTAATCTGGATCTGAGGGAAAAAAGCTGCTCAAAATACAAAGACCAGAAGGGTAAAACAGTAAGGGGAGAGGGAGATGGAGAAACAAGTTGTACAAAAACCTTTTTGAACCGGGCCTGAATCCAGTCCAAATTGACCCCTGATCTCATCCAAGTACTGTCCAGCCCCTTTACAGTTTGTAAGATTTGATGGAACCGCAGGCCAAAGTGGTGTGGCTGCAGGCCATAGGCCTTGGGGAAGCATCTTGCCAGTGGGGCGATGTGGGAAGACAGAGTGCCAAGCTGGCCAGACGCTGGTGTCTAATGCTATGTAATGAAGGCTAAGTGACAGACGGATATCCACTTAACTGCCGACTCCATCTTTCTCCACCCTGTTATCATCCTTAGACTGCTTTGTACGAGGTACATTTTGCCAGAAAAATGTATTTTAGGTCACTTGATTTTTTTCATCATGAAACAACTTCCTTTTCTCCCTTGGCCAACGTCAAGGTAAAAAGCTTGAGACAGTGCCAATCCCTAGCTGTCCATGTAGTCATTCCCTGGAGATTTCAGATGGCATTCGGGGAAACTGCCAAAATGATGTGTTGACTCTGAGACATGGAGATGATTTCCATACAGAGAACCCTCTGAAGCCACAGTGGCTCTTGTAGATTGTGTGTATGTGTATGTGTGTGTGTGTGTGAGACATTCTAGGGAGATTGGGCTCAAATGACTTATCTGTAGAATCACTTGTCTCCACTTGTGAGTGAGCTAGTGTCGCACTTGTTCCAATCAGTTTGGCGCCTGTATTTTTGCTGTGGGAACTCAGTAAATCCTCAGCCATGGGGGTGAGAGATTGAAGACTTCCAGGAAGTACAGGAAGCAATTGGTAGCTAAGAAGCTAAAAATTAGAAATAAATCCCTTTTTATGAAGTCTCACTCTCTTAGAAGAATCTCTCTTTCCTAAAGGCAAAACAGAAAGCAACACCCTCCCCTGCTTTTCTATAGTTATTACTTATTTATAACTTTTTAAACATTAACAGTTTGTCTAACCTATGTTAACACAATCCAAATCACAGAATATTCATGTGTAGGCTTTAGGCAGTTGTGAATAATTGTGAAGTGACTCAATGCTGTGCTGAAAGAAATAGAAATAGAAAATGTCCTGAGGGTGGGAGCCTGAATGGGTGGTAGGTTCTTTCGAGACCTGCAGCGTTTTTTGCCAACACAGAATAAATAATCCCCATTTCGGAGAGAAGGGTGGAGATACTTCTTCAGGTGAAGGCAAATGACTGAGAGTTTTTCCAGTTAGTACATTCTTGAGCCCTAGATTGAGGAAGCTTCATTTATCACCATGTAGATCTCTGCCACCTTGTACATTTATTCTTCCTCTTCTCTGCTGTCTCCTTCCCACTAATATTTGTTGAGTATGTGTTATTTGTCCAATGGGAGTAGGTATAGAAAATGCAGCCATGAATCAGGCAGACATATTTTTATGGAACCCACTATCTACACTTCTGGAATTTTCTTTACATATTCTTAATCCTTAAAAATATCATATATATGGCCATCTAATTAAATAACTGGTTCTTTGAGAAGTAGTATTCTTTTTTGTACAGAATGTATCCAAAAGAAGTGTTACCAAAAAAAGTGTTGTAATAATGCTGATACTTCTCTTAATATGCAAATTTAAGGCTTTATGGAAAGTTCATTATAAGTATGAATGCTGTCATATCAAATAAAAAAACAACATTTTGTTTAATGGTATATTCTAATATGCCCTCTTTCAATGGACATGGCTTGAGATGTTTCCAAAATCCTTGGAAGGCTGTCTAAGGAGTTTTGTGTGTGAGTGTTCATCTTTAAGGGACTCCAGCAACAAAGGTTGTTGCTCCCAAGGGGAGCTTTCCAAGAAGAGTCCTCCGTCTTGGTGAGAGGAGAGCATAATTTTTGGGCGACACCCTGTCTATTTTAAATCATTGGAGAGGGGAAAAATATTTGTCTCCAGGACTGTAATTTTCCAGATGACGCCATATTGTTGCACAGTTGCCATACCATGAGAAAGAGCATTCTTGTGGTTTTTGTACTGGAAATCCTGTAGGAAAGCTATTTCTGGCATCTTTTCATAATGAAGCCCAGTGAGTATGGGGAACAGACAGGCCAACCAGATACAGTTTGTGGTCTCTCAGCACTAGAGAAAAGTCCCTTCAGCACAGCATTTTTTTCATAGGGCTTCTCAGTGTATGAGGTGTTGAGTGGGATGGATGATGAGTAGTAGGGGGTGGAAATATTAGTCCAGATCAAATCCCAAAGCAGTGGTCTGGTCAGACATCCAGACTTTCATGTGATTATTCTCTCATAAAAATAATTTTGAATCTCCAATTTTGTCTTTTAGTACATGGTATAAACATCTCTTTTCAAAATTAAATTTTGATAGCTAGGGACCACAACTAAGTATGCATTTGAATAAAAATAAGAGTGACTGGATGGGTAGACTGATACTCAATAGTAGTTTTTCAGATGGAATTTGGTTCCTGTGAAAACCTACTTTCTGAATCTGAGCTGAATGTCATGTTTAAGGAAGTGATGATCTGATTAAAATAAGAACTCTTTCTTGAAATAGAAAAATTATAATGGTATTTAAAACTCTGGCAACATTTTGCCCAGGTAACATTTTTTTCTTTAACTTAGAAAGTTGTCTTATTATGCCACTTTTAGATAGCAGTTTCCAGAAATATTTCCAAATTGTATGCAGCCTTAATCCTCTGGGGTGAAGACATTAACAAAGATAAAATACTCTTGAAGGGCTGCTTAACACCTGAGTATAGTAATTATTTTGTGGATAACACTATTAGAATTAGAAGATGTTTCCTGGGCATTTCTGACCTCAGAGTGTAGAACCGAATTGATCTAACTCAATAACTGAATTATAAATGAGTTAAGCCTCATTCATAACAGTCTATATGCCTTTTTTGCCAAGTGTTCTTCGAATGCAACATCTCTCCTCTCTCCCTCTCTCTTCTTCTTTCTCCCTTCTCTCTCTGGCAATTCAATAGCAGAAAAATTGGAACAACCCACATTCAGGACACAAAGTTGTTCTTCCTCTTCTTTCCTGCTTGGGGCTTCTGTGGGTAGGTTGAAGAGATAATAAGGTTGGCCCTGAGGGGAGGGTGTGGAGAGACCATATGGTTTCTCTGGCAGTTATTGGGAGCAGTGTTGACAGGTTTGGGAGGAAGCCGAGGCTGTCTCTGGTGCCAGCAGAAGGACCGCAGTGACTGACGCAAAGCCCTGTACAGCAGGAGTGAAGCCGGGAGCCTTGAGAGGCCCAAGGTTCTGGAAGGTTTGGGTTTAATGCCTGGTTAAAGTGTTTAAGAAAATAACCTTGAAATGAAAAAATCCCTCTCTCTTTGTACTGGGGAAGATGTGCCTAGATTTTAGGCAATTCTTTGCAAATAAGAAAATTGTTGATTGCTTTTATTAGTATAATTAATGAAACTAAGAAATGTTAACTGCTAGACTAGAAAGAGATCACTTGTTGAATCATAACTTTTCCTAGACTGATGAAAGAGAGATGATGCATATAGCTCACTCCTGGTTGTCATTTAAAAGACCTTTCCTGGACTTTTAAGAGAGAGGTGGAAAATATTTCAGGACATTTCTATAGCTGTGGGGAGAAAGATGGTAAATTAAAAAGTAAAGGTGTTGAGAAAGTTGGAAGAAATGGAACTTGGGGCTGCTGTACTTTACAACTTTCATGAGTTAGTTAAGAAAGCAACAATTGTTTTTGAGAAATTAATAGTGATTTTGTACAGACAAGAAGAGGAATCTTCTAGTATAGTCCTACCCTGAGTCTCTGAGTAGATTTTTGGTCTGCTACCTTAGGATTAGATGACAGAGGAGTTTGTCAGCACCTGAGTTTCCTTCAGGAGGAAAATGGTTCTTAGGATGTCCCTAAGCAGAAGTAACTTAGAAGACTGCCCTTCAATGATGCCTAGGCCTGGCTCCAGCACCTCAGAGAGTCAGTGGGAAGAAGACCCAAGAAGACTTTCAGTGGGAATGTTTGGTCCCCTCAAGAGCCTGTCAGGGTTACACACTATAATCCATCCAATGTGTGGGCTACCAAAGATAATTTGCTGCTCCCTATTTTCTTTGTGTCACTTTTTCTGCCTGCTGTTTCTCTCCCAAGTTCTCATAAACATGGAAAACAGATTCTTGCAGAAACCTGACAGAAAGGCAGCCAAGGAAGAGGTGGAGGTGACTGTGTTTAGAATCCTGATTAGATTTCTTCCAGCCTCCGCCTGATTTCCTTTTGGGTTGGCCTGTTTCCTTCAATATCCTGGACAATGTAATTATTTGCATGACTGGTCAGAAAGAAATGACAGACTTCTATAAAAGTATCATTTCAATTAAAATCACAGAAAGAAAAATAAGAGAATATCACAATTATAAGTCATCTGTTAGCCAGCTGGGCAAGTACATTATGCTATCTCTGCTGGTTGGCCATCCAAAGAGTTTTCAAGGATTAACAAGAAGAGTTAGCAAGAAGATCTGTGGTCACATAGGAATTCGCTACATATCTTGTGGGCTTTTCTGGCACTAGGTTTGTTTTAGGGGAAAATGTGAGACTGGATTAGCGCCACTTGCGAATCTTGATACCTTGATCTCAGCTACATCGATGGGCCTGAATTTAAGCCTATGTTGGATTGGATGGTGCTTCTGATGACAGCTTGATCAAAATATTATGAAATAATGGAAGAAAAAGTACAACTTAATGATAGAGAACTGGTCTGTGAATTTCTGGTTCACCCCTCAAAATGGAAAAATAAGTACAATAGTTAATAATCTTTTTGTAGCTTGTGGGAACAAAATTGTGGATGCATTTTTACTCACTGCAGTTCTCAGACTTGATGCAAAGATATAAAAAGTTATATTAAGAAAAATGAAGCATACTTTATGTATCACAGATAGTCTTTGATTCCTAGAAGTATGGATGTGGCCTTGGAGCATATGATATTTTCTTCAAACTACTAAATAACCTTCCAGGAAAGAATCATTTCTTTCTGGGAAGGCCTGTGTGCCACATAATGTGGGTTTTGACAAGGATAGATCAGCCGATTAAGATTTAATATTTTTTGCTCATTTAACAAGTCAGGGAAAAAAACAGCAAATGGGACAGAGTTTTCATTATGACGAATTATGAGAGTCAAGAAGAACCATTGTTTTTTTTTTTTTTGCACCCATGCACTGATTTTTCTCTTTGGGGGGCTGCTTATTTCCAAATAAAATGATTTGATTCATTTTATTAATTCAACATAAGACAATCCTCCGACGTTTAAAAAATCAGCTTCTCCCTGCAAATCCTTCATAAACTGAAAAATATGCAAGGATTTAATTATAGTGGACTGGGGCAAAAAATCAAGCCCTTTTTCTGTTATGGTACAATTAAGTACCTGTCAAACTCAGGCAACCCTTAATTTTCCTTGAGTGAAAGGAGTTGATGAACTTAAAACTAATCCTACCCTTAAGGCTTTCTTTATGAAAGCCCTGTAATTAGAAATAAAGGTTTATCCAAACTTAAAAGGCTTTTTTTTTTTTTTTTTGGAAACATTTTTACTTTGACAAAAGCTGTAAGATTTTGTACTTAGTGTCGCTGGACAGAGTAACACCAGTTTTAGCCAGCACCGAAGGGCAGACATATGTGGAGTTGTGATTGCAAGAGTTGAGAGGGGACGCAGGTGCAGTTGTCCATGACCTTGCTGCTCAAAATGTGGTCCAGGAACCAGGAACATTGGCCTCACCTGGGGGCTTGTTCGAAAAGCAGAATTTTAGGTGCTGCCCAGATACCCTGAAATCAGCAGTTGCAATTTGTTAAGAACCCCAGATGCCTTGAATGCATATTAATACTTATAACACTGGTTTATTTCTAAAACTGGTTTGTTGTGGAAAAGGTGAACTTTAAAGTAAATAATAAATTAACCTTATTCTTCAGGAAAAAAGGTTTGTAAATTATTATTATCTTTTTTTTTTTTCAATAGAGACAGGGTTTCACTATGCTGTGCAGGCTGGCCTCAAACTCCTGGCCTCAAGCAATCCTCCTGCCTTGGCCTCTCAATGTGCTGGGATTACAGGCATGGGCTACCATGCCCAGTCAAAAGTTTGTAAATTAAAGAGGTAGGCTTGCTTCTACCTCCAACAAATCCCACGAGAAATGGTTTTGCCTTCAATTCTAGAATTGTTTGCTTTTCAATCTGGATAAGGAGTGAAATCTCTGGTCCACAGGGCAGATCTAGCTCTTCATTATTTTTCTCTTAGGGAGTATAATTTCCATGTGAGAGTGTCTGGCTGAAAATAGCTGCTCAGTAAATTTTTTTGAATGAATAGCTAGTTTTATAAAATGAAATGCGTATGAGGCACTCAAGTCCTTGACTCTTCCTCTCTTCCTTGGGCTACCAAAGCATTTGTAAATATCTCCATCATGGTGCCTATTGTTTCTTTCTCTCCCACTACAATGTGAATTATATGAGGATGTCTTTGTTTCACAGAATCTTGTGCAGAGCTGAGAATGTTTGGTTTCTCAACAATGTGTTTTTAAAATGTTGGTAAAATAAACAACATAAAATTGATCGTGTTAGTCATTTTCAAGTGTAGAGTCAAGTGGCATTAAGTACATTCACCTTGTTCTGAAACTATCACCACTATCCCTCCACAGAACTCTTTTCATCTTGCAAAAGTGAAACTCTATACCCACCAAATAATAACTGCCAAACAAACATTCCTCCCTTCCTCAGCCCCTGGCATCTACCATTCTATTATAGTTATCTATGAATTTGATTACTCTAGATACCCCATGTAAATAGAATCATATGGTATTTGTCCTTTTGTGACTGACTTGTTATTAAGATTCATCCATGTTGCAGCATGTGTCAGAATTTTCCTTTTTATGGCTGACTAATATGCCATTGTATGTATGTACCACATTTTGTTTATCTGTTTATCTGTCAGTGGACACTAGGATTGCTTCCACATTTTGGCAATTGTGAATAATGCTGCTATGAACACAGTGTACAAACATCTGTTGGGGCCCCTGCTTTCCATTCTTTTGGATATATACCTAGAATGAAATTCCAGGACACAATAATTTTATATTTAATTCTTGGAGGAACTGTCAAATGCTGTTTTCTATAACAGCTGTACTATTTTATGTTCCCACCAGCAATGCTCTAAAGTTCCAGTTTCTCCACATCCTTCCTAGCACTTGTTATTTTCTCAGTGTGTGTGTGTTTTAATAATAGCCATCCTAAAGGGTATGATGTGGTATCTCACGGTGGTTTTGATTTGCATTTCCCTGATGATTAGTGCCATTGGGCATCTTATCATGTACTTATTGATCATTTGTAAATCTTTGGAGAAATATCTATTCAAGTCATTTGCTCACTTTTTAACCATTTTTTGTCATTGATTTGCAGAAGTTTTAAAAACCATATTCTGCATATTAACTCCTTATCAGGTATATGATTTGCAAATATTTTCTCACATTCTGTGGGTTGTCTTTTCACTCTGTTGATTGTATCCTTTGATGCACAGGAGTTTTTAATTTTGATGTAGTCCAATTTATTTTCCTTTCATCCTGTGCTTTTGGTATCATACTCAAGAAATCATTGTGAGATCCAACATCGTGACACTGTTCCCATTCTCTTCTAAGAATTTTGTAGTTTTAGGTCTTCCATTTAAGTTTGTGATCTATTTGACTACCAGCTTCATTCTTCCGCATGTGGATATCCAGTTTTCTCAGCACCATTTGTTGGAAAGACGGTCCTTCCTTGTTGAATGGTCTTGGCAACTTTGTTAAAAATTATTGTCTATATAAGTAGGTTTACTTCTGGGTGTGTCCTTGGGATTATCATCTGTGAATGAGAGGGAACGAAAGTAGGATGAAGCTGAGGGAGAAGTCAAACTGTGATGCAGGCCCTGTAGTCACAGCCAACCTGCTGTGTGGGGTCACATCCAAATAATCTTTGCCCAGACCAAGGTTGTAGAACTTTTCTCCTATGTTTTCTTCTAGGAGTTTTACAGTTTCAAGTATTATGTTTAAGTCTTTAATCCATTTTGAGTATTTTTTTTTTGTATATAGTATGAGATAAAGGCCTAATTTCATTCTTCTGTATATGGATATTCAGTTTTCCTAGAATGATCTGTTGAAGAGACTATTCTTTCCCTGTTTGTGTTCTTAGCATCTTTGTTGAAAATTAACTGACTATAAGTGTATGGATCTATTTCTGGGTTCTCTATTCTGTTCTATTGGTCTATGTGTCTATTTTAATGCTAGTACATGCTGTTTTGATGACTATAGTTTGCAGTAGATTTTTGAAATCAAGTAGTATGATGCCTTCAACTTTGTTCTTTTTGCTTAAGGGTGCATTGGCTGTTTGGTGTGTGTGTGTGTGTGTGTGTGTGTGTGTGTGTATGTTTGTGTGTGTGTGTGTCTGTGGTTTCTTTTTTTTAATTTTTAATTTTAAAGATATGGAGTACATGCAGGGTTAGGTATACAAATGTTCATTATGCAGGTACCCTTGCTGATGAGGTGTGCCCCTCCCCCTACTGCCAATCCCTTTCTTATGGTATTATGAAAATTGTTCAAGGTCTGCTTATGAGTGAGAACATGTCATACTCAGTTCTTTATTTCTGTGGTAGATCACTCAGTATTATAGACTCTAAGTCCATCCAAGTTGCTATGAAGTTCATAATTTTGTCCTTTATGACTGTGTAATATTCCATGATGTATACATAACACATTTTTTAATCCAGTTCTCTTTTGATGGGTAGCATGGTTGGTTCCATGTTTCTGCTGCAATAAACATGCACGTGCAGGTATCTTTTTCATAGAGTTATTTGAGTTCCTCTGGGTATATTCCCAGTAGGGTGATTGCTGAGTCATATGGAAAGTCAGTTTTTAGGTCTTTTAGGAATCGTCACACTGTTTTCCACAGAGGTTGTACTAGTTTGTACTCCCACCAACAGTGTAGAAGTGTTCCCTTTTCCCCGCATCCTCTCCAGCATCTGTTGTTTTCTGAGTTATTGATGATGGCCATCCTGACTGGAGTTAGGTGGTATCTCAAACTTAGTATGATTTTAATGTGCATTTCTTTGATGACCAGTGAGGTTGAGCATTTTTTCATGTATCTGTTGCCTGCTCATATGTCTTCTTTTGAGAAGAGTCTATTCGGATCTTTTGCCCACTTTGTAAAGGGGCTGTTTGTTTTTTTCTTTTTGGCATGTTTGAGTTCCTTGTAGATGCTAGATGTTAGGCCTTTGTCAGATATACAGTTGGCCAATATTTTTTTCCAGTCTGTGGGCTGTCTCCCCGCTCTCTCAATGTTTTCTTTGGCTTTGCAGAAACTTTCCAGTTTGATGAGGTTCCACTTGTCTATCTTATCTCTTAGGGCATGGGCAATTGGAGTTTTGATCAGGAATTGGTTGCCAGTTCCAATTTCCATAACGGTGTCTCCTGCATTTTCTACGGTTCTTACAGTTTGAAGTTTTACATTTGGGTCTTTGATCCATTTAGAGTTGATTTTTGTGTATGATGATAGGTAGGGGTCTTGTTTTAATCTTCTGCATGTCGTCAGCCTGTTTTCCCAGCACCATTTACTGAATAGGTTCTCCTTTCCCCAGTGGTTAAGGATGGAGGCTTAGTTGAAGATGAGTTGGTTGAGAAATTGAGGTTTTGCTTCTGGAATCTCTATTCCATTCTTGTACCAATATTAGGCTGTTTTTATTATTGTAGCTTTATAAAAAAGTTTAAAGTCTGGGAGTATGATACCTCCCACTTTTTTTTTTTTTTTTTTTGCTGAGGATTATTTTGACTCACTATGGTCATATGTTTCCATATGAATCCCTGAATTGTCATTTCCAGGTCTGAGAAGAATGCTTCTGGTAATTTAATGGGCATGGTGTTAAATCTGTAGTTTGCCTTGGGTAGGATGGACATCTTAACAATGTTGATTCTTCTAATCCATGAGCATGGAGTATTTTTTTTATTTCTTTGTGTCATCTTTGATTTCTTTGAGCAGTGTTTTGTAGTTTTCATTATAAAGGTCTTTCATTTCTCTGGTTAGGAAGATGCCAAGGCATTTCATTGCTTTTTGTGGATATTGTGAATGGGATTGTGCTTTTTATTTGGGTTTCTGTTTGTTTATTGTTGGTGTATAGGAATGTAACTGTCTTTGTACATTTATTTTATACCCTGAGACTTTGCCGAAGTCCTTTATCAGCGCAAGGAGGTTTTTGACAGATTCTCTTGGGTTTTTGAGGTATAGAATCATCTCTTCTGCAAAGAGAGATAACTCAACTTCCTCTTTACCTATTTGGATACACCTGATTTTCTTCTCTTGTCTGACTGCTCTAGCTAGAACTTTCAATACTGTGTTGAACAGGAGGGGTAAGAGTGGGTGTCCTTGACTTGTTCTGGTTTTCAGGGTAAATGGTTCTGATTTCTTCCTGCTTTGCAGTATATTGGCTGTGGGTTTCTTGTAGATGGTTCTGACTATTTTGACATATGTTCCATCTATTCCTAGATAGTTGAGGGTTTTTATCGAGAAGGTGTGCTGGATTTTATCAAAAGCTTTTTCTGCGCCTTATGATACAATCATGTGCTTTTGTTTTTACATCTGTTGTATTTAATTACATTTATGGTCTTGTGGATATTGAACCAGTCCTGCATCCTGGGGATGAAGACTACTGTGGTGGATGATTTTTGAGATGTAACTAGATCCAGTTTGCTAGAATCTTGTTGAGAATTTTAACATCTATGTTCATTATCAAGGATATTGGCCTGTAGTTCTCTTTCTTTGCTGGATATTTAGACCTGGTTTGGGTATCAGTGTGATGTTAGCTTCATAAAATGATTTGGGGAGAGTTTCATCTTTCTTGGAATGCTTACAATAGGATTGGTATCAGCTCTTTCTTGTATGTTTTGTAGAATTCTGCTGGAAATTCATCTGGTCCAGAGTTGTTTTTTGTGGGTAGTTTTCTTATGACATAGTCAATTTCTTAGATTGTTATTGGTCTATTTAGGGTCCCAATTTCTTCTTGTTTCAACCTGGGGAGGTTGTGTGATGTCAGAAAGTGCTCCATTTCCTTTAGGTTTTCAAGTTTGTTTCCATACACATGTATATAGTAGTTTCTGATAATCTTTTGTATTTATTCGATATCAGTTGTGTCTTAATCTTTTGCATTTCTGATTGTGTTTATTTGGGCTTTTTCCTTCTTATTCTTGGTCAGTCTAACTAGGGGTCCATCAATCTTGTTTATCCATTCAAGAACCACCTTTTTTGCCTCATTTTTAAAAATTATATTTTTGTCTTATATGTCCCAAGTTTGGGCTTTTATTTTGGTGATTTGGATTCTTCTGCTGAAGTTAGAGTTTTGGTGGTCTTGCTTTTCCAGCTTTCTTAGATGATTTGTTAGGCTGTAAACTTGTAATCTTTCCATTTTCTTCATGTGTGTTCATAGAGATATGAATTCTCCTCTTAGTACTGATTTCATGGCATTTCAGAGAATTTGGTAAGATGTTTCTTCATTGTCATTTATTTCTGGGAATCTTTTAATTTCTGTTTTGATTTCTGTGTTGATCCAGGAGTAGTTCAGTATCATGCTGTTTAGTGTCCAAGTCTTTGTGGGTTTTGGGAAACTTTGTTGGTATTGATATTTATTTTTATTCTGCTATGGTCTGAGAAGGTGCATGGCAATATTTCAAGCTCATAAAATTTGTTTATGCTTTACTTATGGCTGAGGATATGGTCAATCTTAGAGTACATGCTATGTGGTGATTAGTATATTCCATGGTTGTTGGCTGGTATGGTCTGTAGGTATCAATTAAGTCTATTTGATCACGTGTCATATTGAGGTTCCAGATCTCCTTGTTGATTTTTTGTCTTGATGATCTGTCTAGGGTTGTTAGTGGGGTATTTACGTTCACAGCTATGATAGCGTTAGAGTCAATGTCTTTTTTTAGTTTACCTAGAAGTTGCTTTCTAAAAGTTGGTGCTCCTATGTTGGGTGCATATATGTTTAAGATAGGTATTTCTTGTTGATGGATTGAGCCTTTTATCATTATATAGTAACCTTCTGTATCTTTCAAAATTTTTGATAGCTTACAGGGTATTTTGTCTGATATTAAGATTGTGACTCCTGATTTCTTTTGGGTTCTGTTTGCCTGAAAATTTGTTTTTCATCCTCTTATTTTTAGTCTGTGAGTGTCCCTTCTGGTGAGATGAGTCTCCTGGAGACAACATATTGTTGCATCAAGACGTTTGATCCAATTTGCCATTTCTATGACTTTTCATTGGCGCTTTTAGTCCATTCACATTCAGGCTAATTATTGATATGTGAGAGTTTATCCCTGTCATGAGGTTCTTAGAGTTTGGTGTTGTTGCTCCTGTTTGTTTATTTGTTTGTTGTCTTTCTTTTGATTTTTGGGTTGATTTGTGTGTGTTTTCAATCTTTTTCCTGCATTTTTGGGAAGGGCATGGTCATTCTTTTTTCTTCTGTGTGTAATACTTTTTTTAGTGTTTCTTGTAGAGCTACTCTGGAGGCAGTGTCAACTCTTAGGGATTGAATATCTGGGAAGGGTTTTAATTCCCCATCACTGATGAAACTTAACCAGGTAGGTAATTTTTGATTGAAATCATTTATCTCTGAGAACTTTGAAGATTGGACTCTAATCTCTCTTAGCCTGAAGGGTTTCTGTAGATAAGTCTGCTGCTAATCTAATTGGTCTTCCCTGGTAGGTAGTCTGTCCTTTCTCTCTTGCTGCCTTTAGGATTTTTTCTTTTATACCTACTTTGTGTAAGTGAATTATTATGTGTCTAGGAATTGGTCTTCTCATTCACTGTCTTACAGGGGTTCTCTAAATCTCTTATGTTTGAATGGTTGCATCTCTAATGAGATGAGGGAAATTTTCTTGGATAATTTCATGGAATATTTGTTCCAGGGTGGTCTCTGTCTGCCTCAGGGTTTCCAATTGATCTTAGATTCAGTCTTTTGATATAATCTTTCATCTCTTGGAGGTTTTGTTCTGTCTTTTTAAGCTTATCTTCTATGTTTTTAACAGTTTGGGTTAGTTCCATATTTTGATTCTCAAGCTCTGAGATTCTTTCTTCTGCTTGGTTAATTCTGCATGCTTATCAGTTTGTTATTTATTTCATTCATTGTATTCTTTATTACTGTTATCTCAGTTATCAACGCCTTCATTCTTTCCTCTTGTCTCTCCTCATTTATATCTACTCTTTCTATTAATATCTTGATATCTACATTTGTAGTTTGATACCAGTCATTCTGGGGGCTCTTCATTGTTTGGGTTCCAAAGTCTATATTCTTAGTTTTTGTCCTCCCAGGGGACTGTATGAGACCCATATTCTTTCTTTGGTTTTTTCATTTGTGTAGGTTTTCCTCCCCCCTCCCCTTTTTTTAACCTCTTCTTTAATTCCATTTTTTATTGATGGGTGAGATAGCTTTTACTTCTGTTTGCTCAATCTCCTATCCTTCCTTATGTAGATCTTCTGGCTTTACTCAATTTTGAAGTTGGACTGGGTGTGGGGGACTGTGCTTTTTGCAGTTTTGAGATTTAATTAAGGGGAATCTGTGATTCAGAAGCTGTATGCAGATCTCAGATCCATTGACAGGTGTGTGGGCACCCTGGAGCCTACTTCCCACCACCTTACAATCTGTCTATGCAGTGGGGGTTGTATGTTTGCCCCCCAAAGCAAAATGAGATAAGAATAAAGAAAAGAATGGAAAAAGGCAGGAGGAAGATGAAAGGAAGGCAGAGGGAGAGAAGAAGAAGAGGGAAAGTAGACAGACGTACTAACTAGAATAATCAGAGAAACAAACAAAGAGTAAAAACAAACAAACAAACAAAATACAGGCAATCATACAAACAAAAAAAGCCTGTTGGTGTATTTGCCCTCAAAAATACCCATAAGCAAACAGAAAATCTAAAAAAAAGCTAACATTAACAGAAACAAAGCAAAACTAAAAAAACAGAAAAAAAGAGAAGGAAAAAACCAAAAACCAAACAACAACAACAACAACAAAAATCTTGCTCTGTGGCCATTTCTGTAACTCTAGGTTCCTTTTGGCTGCTGCTGCCTTGTTAAGGTCTCCAGCCCATCCCCTCTGCTCTCAGCACAGGCTGATAGGGTTGCTGTCGGCGGGGCGGGAGGGGGGGGGTCAGATGCTCCATGGACTACTGTTGGAGGAGGATGGATCAGATCTGGACTCACCCAACTTGTCTGCTACTGCTGCTGTCAATTCTCCCACTCAGATCTGACGTGTCTGTGCCTGTTCCAGCATGGGAGAAAGTCATCTATCTCTCTGAGTCCAATGAGGGCATAGCCTCTGGATCCCAGGTTGGAGATTAGACAGAGCTGGATGGGGCAATGCAGGTGTCTGCCTGGTCCTGGGTCAGAGAAGATGTTGCCAGTTGGCATCTCCTCACCAGCGGTGGAGCTCTGTTTCAGATTTCCATGCCCTGCCTTCTCCACAGTTCCTGCTGCTTGTGCCTGGTCTGCTGACACAGGTGATGACTTGGACCAGGTGCCAGGTGGTGAGGAGCAGCTGTTCTTTGCTGCCCTCTCTCAAGAGAGTCCCGAGAGTGACAGACAATCCTGCATTCTGGGGCTCCAATATCAGGGTGGTGGTGGGTTGCAGTCCCCTCTGGAGGAGAGCCTGGGTGCATGAACCGAAATCTCCCCTCAGACAGACTTTTACTCATCCACTGGCACACACACACTCACTCAGAGAATCTTTATGGACACTCAGTTTTGCGAAGGCTCTCACACTCCGACCTGTTCTGTCACCATCTTGCTTCTCTTCCCCTTATAGGCTAGTGTCTGAGGTTTCACATGAATTTTAGTCTTTGAAAAATTTCTGTGAAAAATGACATCAGAATTATGATAGAGATTGCATTAAATCTGTAGATTGCTTTGGGTAGTATGGACGTTTTAACAATACTAATTATTTCAATCCATGAACATAGAGAAATTTTTCATTTATTTATGTCTTCTTCAAATTCTTTCATCAATATTTTATAGTTTTCAGTATACAAATCTTTCACCTTCGTTAAAATTTTTTATAAGTATTTAATTTTTTTGCAGCTATAGTGAATAAGATTTTTTTAAATTTATATTTTGGATAGTTTATTATTAGTGTGTAGAAATGCTGCTAAGTTTTGTATATTGTTTTTGTATTATGCAAATTTAATACTTTTTTCTTTACTTCTAATTGTTGTTTGGTAGAGACTTTATGGTTTTCTATATATAAAATCATGTCATTGCAAACAGAGATAATTTAACTTTTTTCTTCTCAATTCTTTCTTATTTTTATTGTTTCTTTCTTTCTACCAACTTTAGGCTTCGTTTATTCTTCTAGTTTTAGTTCCTTGAGTTGTAATGTAGGTTATTTATTTGACATCCTCCTCCTCCTCCTTCCTCTTTCTCTTCCTCCTCCTCCTCCTTCATTTAGTTAGTTAGTTTGTTTTTTAAGACAGGGTCTCACTTAGTCACTCACTTAGTCTACACTTAGTGAAGTGTAATGACACAATCACAGCCTACTGCAGCCTTGACCTCCTGGGATCAAGCAATCCTCCAACCTCAGCCTCCAGAATAGCTGAGACTACAGGCACATGCCACCACATCCAGGTAATTTTTGTATATTTTTGTTGTTGTAGTAATGGGGTCTCTCTATGTTGCCCACAGTAGTGAGATCTTTCTTCTTTTTTGATGTGGCATTTATTTCTAGAAGTTTCCTTTTTATAAATACTTTTGCTGCATCTTATGGCTTCTGGTATATTGTGTTTCCATCTTTGTTTGTCTCGATATATTGAAAATTTTTTCTTATAGTTTCTTATTTGGTTGATTCATTGTTTAGGAGTATGTTGTTTGATTTTCACATATTTGTGAATTTTCTGAAATTCCTGCTATTGATTTCTAGTTTCATAATGTTGTGGTCAGAAAACATACTTGACATGATTTTAATCTCAAAAATTTAAAGTCTTGTTTTGTGGCTAACAGATACTCTATCCTGGAGAATACTCTGTGTGAACCTGAAAAGAATGTGTACTCTGCCACTATGGGATGTAATGATCTGTGTGTCTGTTAGGTCTATGTGTATGTTTAAAGTATAGTTCAAGTCAATGTTCCTTATTGGTTTTCTGTATAGATAATCTGTTCATTGTTAAATGTTGGGCATTGAAGTCCCCTAGTATTATTGTATTGCAGTCTATCTCTCGCCTCAGATTTATTAATATTTACTTTAAATATTTCAATGCTGTGATATTAGATGCATATATATTTACAGTTGTTATACCTTCTTGATGAACTGATTCTTTTGTCATTATATTATGTTCCTCTTTTTCTCTCTTTACAATTTTTGACTTAAAGTGTATTTTATCTGATGTAAGTATAGCTAGCCCTACTCTTTTTTGATTTCTATTTGCATGAAATATTTTTTCCATTCTTTCATTTTGAATCTAGGTATGTTTTTAAATGTGAAGTGAATCTCTTATAGTTGAGCCTTCTTAAAAAATCCATTCAGCTGCTTTATGTCTTTTGATCAGAGAACTTAATCCATTTATATTTAAAGTAATTATTGATAGGTAAGGACTTACTACTGCCATTTCATTTATTGTTTTCTGGTTGTAGTTCTTTTGTTCTTTTCTTCCTCTCTTACTGTCTTCTTTTGTGATTAAATGATTTTCTCTAGTGGTACACTTAGATTCTTTACTTTTTTTTTTTTTTAGTTGGGGTCTCACTTTGTTACCCAGGCTGGAGTGCAGTGATATGATTATAGCTCACTACAACCTTGACCTTCTGGGCTCAGGTGATTCTTCTGCCTCAGCCTCCCCCCAAGAAGCTGGTACTACAGGTGCATGCCCTGCTATTTTTAAAAATTTTTGTAGAGACAAGGTCTTTCTCAGTTGCCCAGGCTTGTCACAAACTCCTGGGCTCCAGTAATCCTCTTGCCTCAGCTTCTCAAAGTGCTGACTGAGTCACCAAGCCTGGCTCAATTCTTTACTTTTTATCTTTTGTGCATTTATTTTTTGTGTGTGTGTGTGAATACCATGAAGCTTATATAAAACATCTTGTAGTTATAACAGACTATTTTAAGCTGATAGCAACTTACCTTTGGTTGCACCAAAAATCTCAAACTTTTACTCTACACCCTCTCCAGTGGCATTTTAAATCTTTGATATCACAATTTGCATACATTTATATTTTGTATTTCTTAGCAGATGATTGCAGATATTATTATTTTAAATAGTTTTGTCTTTTAGCCTTTGTACTAAAGATATAAATCAGCTGCATATCACTATGATAGTATTTCAGCATTCTGAATTAGACTGTGTACATAATTTTACCAATGAGTTTTATACTTTCTTTTCTTTATTTTTCTTTTATTTTTTTAAATTTTACTTTAGAGATGTGGGGTAAATTCAGGATTAGATAGATAAGAGGTCATCGTACAGGTAAAGTTTGGGCCTCCCTTTGGTCCCCACTTTGCCTGGTTTGAGATCAGGTACACTTATTGATATTATGTGCTCCCCCACCCCAGCAGTGTCCTACTACTGCCAATCCCTTTCTTATAGTATTAGGATTAATGTTCAGGGTCTGCTATGAGTGAGAACATGAGGTACTCAGTTCTTTGTTTCTGTGACAGATTACTGAGTATTATAGACTCTAAATCCATCCAAGTTGCTGCAAAGTCCATACTTTTGTTCTTCTTTATGGCTATGTAATACTCATTGTGTCTGTGTACCACATTTTAAAAATTCAGTCTACTTTCAATGGGTAGCATGATTGGTTCCATGTTTTTGCTATTGTGAATTATACTGCAATAAACATGAATGTGCAGGTATCTTTTTTGTAGAATGATTTTAATTCTTCTGCTTATATTCCCAGAAAGGGATTGCTGGGTCATATGGAAGATTGATTTTTAGATCTCTTAGGAATTGTCACACTGTTTTCCACATATATTTTTGTCTTACTAATTAGTGTCATTTTCTTTCAGCTTGATGAACTCCCTTTCTCATTTCTTGTAAGACAGTCTGGTAGTGATAAAATTTCTTAACCTTTGTTTGTCTGGGAAAATCTTTATCTCTCCTTCATTTCTAAAGAATACAGCAGTTCTGACACCAGTGAGAGTGCAGCTGTATTGTCTCTGTGCAGCTCTCTCAGCTGAGGTCAATGTTGTCAAAGATTTGAGGGTTCTTCAGTGGCTAATGCTGTGGATACCTGTGATGTCAGTGAGAGTTATTGGGTTCTTTGGTGATGATTGCTACAAAGTCTGCAATCTTTTTCTTTTTCTTTCACTGGGCAAGCTGTGACTACCCACTCTCAGCCTGGGTTCTACCTCATGTGCTCATTTGAAGTGGAGGTGGCTCCAGTAACTGATGAATGGCACCTGTATCTGATGCGCAACCACAGAGCTGAGACCTGAAGCATAGGTATGTGACATGTATGGAGGGCATGTGGCTTTAGTATTCAGGGTGCTAATGGCACTGGTGTTTAGGGTGCAGACAACTTCACTGCCACATTAATAACAGTATATGAGGTAAAGATGCTTGTGAAGCAGCCAGTGAGCTGAAAAATGGAAGCACAAACACGTGCAGTTTCAGTGGCTCTATGGTGGCTAAGCTGGCGCCTGGAGCATGGGCATGCTCAGAGGAGTTTTGACTCCAGGGCCCAAAGTGTGCACTAGTTTGCTACGGCAATGGCTCTGCGAGGCAGAGTGAAGCCACAGAGCTCAGGTCTGGAATGTGGGCACTTGCAGGACAGGCAAAACTTGGAAGGGAAGTCAGGGCATATATGAATGTGGTTGAGGTAGTGGTTCTTCCTGAAGTGGTTCAACAGTGGCTGCTTCTTGAGTGGGGAAGCATGTGAAGTCAAGACTTCCTCTCTGGGGTTATCTGACAGGAATGGCTGTTTATCTCAGTAGCAAGGGATATCAATGTTCTCTGTGCAGCAGGCTGCTGCAGACCCATGATGTTTCCACCCACATGGCTGGTATTACCTCCTTCTTTCTTCTTTGTTTCCAACTGCCTCCTTGTGTCTCACCTATGCCTGTCTCTCCAGGAATGCTTTCTACGTAGTTATACCCCTTTCCCCCCTCCACTGTGTTACTGTAGATTCTTTAATGAGCCCTTGAGCCTTCTCAAGACTGTTTTGGTCTCTGTGGATAGCCATCTATATTTGGTTGTTGTGGGGAAGATGAAGGCTGGTATCTCCTATCCCATCATCTTAGTGCCATCACTCCTCAAAATTCGAATTTAGTTTTTATAGAGACTTGTATTTTTTGCCCAGGCCTTAGGACATTCAACCTTTAAAGGAGTACTTGCATTTGAAGTCAAGAAAGTTTTTGTTTCTTTAAATCAAGAAGTATTTATAGATCCATACTTGGGCAAGCACATCATCAAATTAGAGAGTGTCAGACTGTTAAGTAATAAAAAAAAATGAATGTTTTCCAGCAAAATTGTGAGAACAGGAATTATTTACCATCTATATCTCTCAGAAGTTAGCCTAAATGACTCATGAAGTTTTTGCATCTTAATGGGCCTGCACAGATTATTTAGTGATAAAATATACCCTTAGATAAGTCATTTGGAAGTAGAATTTTTAGTATTATTTATCATAAAACTGAGATATATCTGGAGTACAAAGGTATACACAATTGACTTTTTTTGTTGTTGTCATTGCAAAACTATATTCTGAAAAATCCTCCCCTTCTCTTCTCCATAGATATATTTTATGCACAAATGATATGTGGTAGTAAAATCAAGCAGCACAGAGGAGTAAAAAACAGGAAGTAAACCGCATGCCTTCTCCTCTTGAGTTCCAACTCCACATTCCAGAAGTAGTGATTATTAACATTTTGAAATGTATCCTTCCAGAAATGTTTGTGCATATAGAAGTGTATGTATATGTGTGTATATGCAAACATATATATTCACTCACTTGGGATGATACTATACATATTGCTTATAACTTGCATTATTCAGTTAATACATAACTTGGGTATCTTCACATAGATATAGTTAAAAATTTAAAGGTTACAACATATTTGAATATACTTGCTAAATATGGATATAGTATAGTGTATTTAATCAGTCTTTTGCTGAGAACATTTATGTTGTTTTTAGTTTTGCTCTTAGAGTTTTTCTATAAATATCCTTATGGATGTATTTTTAAGCCTTTTTGTGACAGCTGCCACAGGGTAAGTTTCTAGAAGTAATATTGCTGATATACACACCAAATTTTGACGTATGTTGCCAAACCACCCTTTAAATGTACCGATTTATACGCAACCAATAGTGTGAATATCAGTTTCTCCAAAATTTTGACCACAGTGGGTTTCATCAAATGCTTAGACTTTGCCCATCTGTTGGATAAAAATGTATTTTATTAATTTGATTTGTATCCTGTAATTATGATTATGATGGGCATTGTGCTTGTGTGTGTGTGTGTGTGTGTGTGTGTGTGTGTGTGTGTATTTTTTCTTGGTCCTTTTAGTTCTTCTTCAGTTAATGACTATATTTGATTATTCCTTTGTTCATTTTTCTATTAGGTTATTTGCCTTTTTTAATTTTAGGGGTCCTTCGCATATAAAAAAATTAGCCACTAGCTGGGCTCGGTGGCTCAGCCTGTAATACCGCACCTTTGGGAGGCTGAGGTGAGTGGATTGCCTGAGCCTGTGGGTTCGAGACCCGCCTGGGCAGCGAGACCTCATCTCTACAATAAATCAAAAAATCAGCCGGGCGTGGTAGCGCGCCCCTGTAATTCTGGCTACTTGGAAGGCTGAGGTGGAAGGATCGCCAGAGCCCAGCAGGCGAGGCTGCGGTGGCCAGGAGCGGCCACTGCACTCCAGTCTGGGTGACTGAGTGAGACTCCAACTCAAAAAAAAAAAAATTAGCCACTTGTCAATATTTACTCTTTTATTTTCAGAATTTTGAACTATGGGCATGTACAAACTTTCAAAAATACCATTATAATAACATAATTTACATATGTATTTATACTTGTGTATGCATTGAAACAAGAACCAGAATTATGCTTAAATAACCATTCTCCATCAAGTAAAAAACAAAACAAAAATGTTTACTATCAAAATTGTGATGTAGCATTTTTTGCTAAGTATTAATGCATTAAAAAGTAAGAGGGATGGATTATCATTATTTGCAGATGACATTATTCTAAATTTAGAAAACCAAAAGAAGACCTCAAAAAGCTATTAGAGACCATGAAATAATTTAGTAAAAGTAAGTTGACTGATTACAAAATTAATATATAGTAATCTATAACTTTATTTAAAAATGTCTTATTATATCTATTTATTTTACAGAAGCAATTGATATTTAACTAATTCTTTAAAAATGTTAAATAAGAACGTACCTGACAAAAAGTTAATTTTCTTCTCTCTACTCCCCACAACTCTCCTCACAATCTTATAATCTAGATTCTACTTTAAAAAAATTTTTTTTTATAGAAATGAGGTCTTGCTGTGTTGCTTAGCCTGGTCTCAAACTCTTGAGTTCAAGCAATCCTCCTGCTTCGGCATCCCAAAATGCTGGGATTACAAGCATGAGCCATTGTGCATAACAAGATAAATGTTTGAGGTGCTGAATATTACACTTACCCTGATTTGATCATTACACATAGAATGCTTACATCAAAATATCACATTAGACATAAATATATACAACTCTTATGTTTCCATATAAATTAAAAATAAAAATTTGAAAAAGGTAAAAATATAAGGTCGACGATGCCTTTCTCTCTCATCTCATGGAAATTTTGAAACCATCAAGTGAGATAATAAAGGTGAAAATATTTTGTAATTGCTAAGTACAATCCATAAGGAAGTTATTATCAGTATCTTCCATTATGGTATCTGTCTTTGAAATATAACTGACACCTATTTTTGTTGATATTGTATCTGTTCAATGCCACTTAATATAACTTGATTTTAGGAGTGTGCAAGAAATGGGCAAATCCAAACTTTTGTATTATTCTATCATACCTTATAACTCCTTCTTCCTAAGAACCCAATACTCTAATGCATTTTTAAAAACCTATATGTGAGCCAGAACAATCCTCAGTAAAAAAAACAAAGTAGGTGGTATCACATCGCCAGACTTCAGACTTTACTATAAAGCTACAATCATCAAAACAGCTTGGTATTGGTATAGGAACAGGCATATAGATCAGTGGAATAGAATTGAGATCCCAGAAGCAAAACCTCAATTTCTCAACCAACTCATCTTCGACAAATCCTCCACCACCTATCACTGGGGAGAGGAGAACCTATTCAGTAAATGGTGCTGGGAAAACTGGCTGACCACATGCAGAAGATTGAAACAGGACCCCTATCTATCTCCATATACAAAAATAAACTCCAAATGGATCAGAGACCTAAATGTAAAACCTTAAACCATAAGAACCTTAGAAAATGAAGGACACACCCTCATGGAAATTGGAACTGGCATCCAATTCCTGAACAAAACTCGAAACCCACAGGCCATAAGGGATAAGATAGACAAGTGGGACCTCATTAAACTGACAAACTTCTGCAAAGCCAAAGAAACCATCAAGAGAGCAGGGAGACAGCCTACAGACTGGGAAAAAGTATTTGCCAACTCCAGATCTGACAAAGCCTTAACATCTTGGATCTACAAGGAACTCAAACATGTTGAAAAGAAAAAAAACAAACAACCCCATTATAAAATGGGCAAAAGATATGAACAGACACTTCACAAAGGAAGACATCCGAGCAGCCAACAGATACATGAAGAAATGCTCAACCTCACTAATCATCAGGGAGATGCAAATCAAAACCACACTGAGATACCACCTAACTCCAGTCAGAATGGCAATTATCAATAACTCAGAAAATAATAGTTGTTGGAGAGGGTGTGGCGAAAAGGGAACACTCCTACACTGTTGGTGGGAGTGTAAACTAGTGCAACCTCTGTGGAAAGCAGTGTGGCGATTCCTAAAAGCTCTAAACATCAACCTCCCATATGACCCTGCAATCCCCCTACTGGGAATATACCCATTTATCGCAGCATTGTTCACAATAGCAAGAAGCCGGAACCAACCACGCTGCCCATCAAAAGAGGACTGGATTAAAAAATGTGGTACATATATACGATGGAATACTATGCAGCCATAAAAAAGAACAAAATCATGAATTTTGCAGCAACCTGGATGGAGCTAGAGTCTATAATACTGAGTGACCTCTCACAGAAACAAAGATCTGAGTATCACATATTCTCACTCATATAGTGGACCTTGATCATCTAACGCACTATCATAAGAAAATGACTGACAGTGGTGGGAAACTATGGGGGGAGGATGGGACTAATGGTAGTAAAAATCTGTCTGGGGATGGGGAGACACCTATTATCAACAAGGGGGCCTGAATGAAGCATATTTGTATACCTAACCCTTAACTGTACCCCACAATATCAAAATAAAAAATATTGATCATAAAAGAAAAAAACAAACAAACCTATATGTGGCTGTTGGTTGATTCTTTCCAAACGCTAATATTGATATGAGCTTTTATAATAAGCCATTTTGGAAATATGTACCAAAATGTAAAATGGGTATAACATTTTGCCTAGTAATCCACCTTCTAGGAAATTCCATGTCAAAAGATGTCCACATAAAGATGTTGATCACAGCATTATTTTATTAGAAAAAAATGGTGGGAGGCTGAGGTGAGTGGATTGCCTGAGCCCGCGGGTTCGAGACCCGCCTGGGCAGTGAGACCTCATCTCTACAATAAATTTAAAAATTAGCCGGGCATGGTAGCGCATGCCTGTAATTCCGGCTACTCAGAAGGCTGAGGCGGAAGGATCGCCGGAGTCCAGCAGGTCGAGGCTGCGGTGGCCGGGAGCGGCGACTGCACTCCAGTCTGAGCGACAGAGTGAGACTCCAACTCAAAAAAAAAAAAAAAAAAAGAAAAAAGAAAAAAATGGTAGGAAAAGCAAACATTTTCAACAAAAATGATTTTGTTACATAAATCACATTAAATTAGCTACAATGAAATACTATGAAATGTTAACTGTTATTAAAGATCTATATTTAGTAATCTTGAAAGTGGAAAAAGAAGTAAATTGCAAGTGATAGTATAAATAGTGTAATCTCATTTATGTATATAGAGAGATTTATCTATAAAAACGTTTACCAAATGTTAGAGTTAGCCCTGGGTGTTAACATTTCAAATTCCTCTTTACTTCTTGGTATTTTTCTGTACAGTTTAGTTTTTGCTTGTTGTTTTCGCAATGCAAAATTTTTAAAGCTTTATTTTAATTGACACCATAATTGTACATATCTGCAGGGTAAAATGTAATGTTATGATATGTGTATACAAGAGAGTACTCCCCCAAAACCCAGAATTATCTTTTGGAGGTCAGGCCCCTTGTAGTAATGGGCTTCCTCCACTAGGTGAGTGTTCTAGGAACCCAGTGGCATCAGTGTACCTGCTAGCATTATTCTGAGAGGCTGCATTCGGCTTCAGTGATTGTGTGTGTGTGTGTGTGTGTGTGTGTGTGTGTAGATTCTTCAACACGTTTGCCCATTTTATGATGGGTGACATAGGAACCCATCTGCCTACACCGTGCTGGTTTTTAACCAAAAGCAGTATGATCCTGGTGCCCCACCCTCCCTATTTACCCAGTGTCACCCCGAGTGACTTTTCTTTTGTTTGTTTCCCTGGATGAAAAAAGTTCTTAAAGAGAAACATTTTGCTGATGTGGAAGATGTGAAACAAAAATGTCAGAATCACTAAATAGCATCAAAATTGACGAGTTAAAAATGGTTTTGAGCAGTGAAAAAAGTATCTCAATAGGTGTATTGCTTCAAATGAAGGGTACTTTGAAGGTGACTGAAGTTTAGACATGTAAGAATAAATATGCAATTTTTAATAAATAAATTCCTGTGTTTTGGGGTCCCTCTCATTCATTGTGTAATGATTAAATCAGGGTAGTTAACGAATCCATCAACTCAAACAGTGATCATTTCTTTGTGGTGAGAACATTATGTAATCCTCTCTTCTAGCTATTTGAAAATATATAATACATTCTTGTTAACTATAGTCACCCTATTGTGCAACAGAACACAGTTTTCTTCTTTTTTCTATGAGATAAACTTAGATTCAACAAATGAGTGAAGTCACGGAGTGTTTGTCTTTCTGTGTCCAGCTTCTTAACATAATGATACCCAGATTCATCCATGTTGCAAATGACTGGAGTTCCTTCTTTTTTTTTAAATGGCTGAGTAGTGTTTTACTGTGTATATAAACCACATTTTCTTTATCCAGTTATCCACTGATAGACACTTAGGTTGATTCCATATCTTGGCTATTGTGAATAATGCAAAGAATGTGAGGTTGCAAATTTCTTTTTGTAGTGATTTCATTTCCTTAAATATATATCCAGTAGTGGGATTGCTGGATCATATGGTAGTGCTAATTTTGAGGAACCTCCACACTGTTTTCCATATGGCTATACTAATTTACGTTCCTACCAACAGTGTGTTCTCTTTTCTCCACATTCTCACCCACACTCTTGATCTTTTTATTTTTGGCAGTAGCCATTCTGTTTGGAGTGAGGTGCTATCTCATTGTGGTTTTTTTTTTTTTTTTTCAATTTTCCTTGTGATCAGTGGTTGCTATGGCTTGGGTATGGTGTGTTTGTCTTCACCAAATCCCATGCTGAAATTTGATACCCAGTGTGGTGGCTTGGGAGGTGGGGTCTAATGGGAGCTGTCTGAAGCATAGAGGATGAGTTTCATTCTTACAGTAATGAATGAGCTATCACTTTTGTGAGAATGATGTATTCTTGAAGGAATGGGTTATTTCCTGTAGGAGTGAGTTGTTATACAGTCAGGACCCTTTGGGTTTGGTCTCTTTTTGCACATGCCATTTCCCCTTTGATCTTCTCCATTATATTTGGATGTAGCACAAAGGCCCTCATCACAAGTTGAGCAGTTGTTTCTTGAACAGCCTACAGAACTGTGACCTAAATAAACCTTAAAAAAAAAAAAGTTTCCCAGCTTCAGGTGTTCCTTCATAGAAACACAAAACAGACTGAGACGGTGATGTTGAGCATTTTTTGTTGTTGTTTCATATACCTGTTGGCCGTTTGTATGTCTTCTTTTGAGAAATATCTATTCAGGTCTTTTGCCCATTGTTTAATTTAATAATAATAATAATAATAATAATAATAATAATAATAATAATAATACTTTTTTACTACTGAGTCCGTTGAGTTCCTTTTATATTCTGGATATTAACCCCTTTTAAGATGTATAGTTTGCAAATATTATCTCCTATTCTATAGGTTGTCTTTTCACTATGTTAATTGTTTCCTCCACTGTAAAGAAGCTTCTTAGTCTGATATAATCCTGTTTGTCTATTTTTGCTTTTGTTTCATGCATTTTTGAGGTCTTATCAAAAAAATAATTGCCCAGATCAACGTCATAATGTATTTCTGTTTTATTCTAGTGGTTTTGTAGTTTTGGGTCTTACATTTAAGTCTTTAATATATTATGAGTTTACTTTTATATATGGTGAGAGATAGGGACCTAATTTAATTCTGCATATGGATATCCAATTTTCCCAGAAAGGAAGAGATTGTCCTTTCTGTAATGTGTGTTCTTGGCACCTTTGTCAAAAATCAGTTGTCTGTAGATGCATGTATTTATTTCTGGATTTCCTATTCTGTTCTATTGATCTGTGTGTCTGTTTTTATTTCAGTATCATGCTGTTTTGATTACTATAGCCTTATGTATATTTTGATGTGAGGTAGTGTGATGCCTCGAGTTTTATTCTTTTTCCTTAAAATTGATTTCATTATTCAGGGTATTTTGTGGATTTATGTAAATTTTAGAACTGTCTTTTCTATTTCTGTGAAGAACATCATTGGAATTTTGGAAGGGATTGTATGGTATCTATAGATGACTTTGGGTAATCGTCATTTTAGCAATATTAATTTTTCTAATCTGTGAACTTGAAATATATTTCCATTTATTTGTGCCCTCTTTGCTTTTTTTCATCAGTGTTTTATAGTTTTTCATGTAGAGATCTTTTACCTCCTTGGTGAAACTTATTTCTAGGTATCTTTTTGTAGTCACTGTAAAGGATATTGTTTTCTTTTTCTGTAGTTCACTATTAATGTGTAGAAATGCTACTTATTTTTGTAATTCAATTTTGTTTTGCAACTTTACTGAATTTATTAGTTCTAAAGTTTTTTTGATAGAATCTTTAGTTTGTTTTTTTTTTAAATATAAGATTATATTATCTGCCAACATGAACAGTTTGACTTTCTCCTTTCCTATTTGGATGCTTTTTATTTATTTCTATTGCCTAATTCCTTTGGGTAGGACTTCTAGTACTATGATGAATAAAAGTACTTGGTGAAAATGAGCATCCTTGCCTTGTTTCAGATCTTAGAGAAAAAGATTTTGACTTTTTTCTGTTCAGTATGATGTTGGCTGTGAGTTTGTCATATATGACTTTTATTGTATTGAGGTATGTACTTTGCCTATTTTTTTGATAGTTTTTATCATGAAGAAATGTTGAATTTTGTCAAGTGTTTTTTTTGTGTCTGTTGAAATGATCATATGGATTTTGTACTTCATTCTGTTAATGCAATGAATCATGTTTATTGATTTGCATGTGTTGAACCATCCTTACATTCCTGTGATGAATTACACTTGATGATGGTGAATGGTCCTTTTAATGTGTTGTTGAATTCTGTTTCCTAGTACTTTATTGAGAATTTTTGCACCTATGTCCATTAGGGATATTGGCCTGTTGTTTCCTTTTTTGTGGTATTCTTCTCTGGTTTTAGTATCAGTGTAATCCTGGCTTTGCAGAATGAGTTTAAAAGAATTTCCTTCTCTTTAATTTTTTGGCATAGTTTAAGAAAAATTTATATTAGTTTTTCCTTAAACATTTGGTAGAATTTATCAGTGAAGCCATCAGGTCCTGAGATTTTTCTTTGATGGAAAACTTTATCACTGAATCAATTTTGTTACCCATTTCTTTCTGTTCATTTTTTCTTTTCTTTTTCTCTTTTTTTTATTTTTTGACTCAGGGTCTCACTCTGTTACCCAGGCCAGGGTGTAATGGCATGATCATGGCTCACTGTAGCTTTGACCTCCTGGACTTAGGCAGTCCTTCCACCTTAACCTCTCAAATAGCTGGGACTACAGATGGGGGCCACCAACTGGCTAACTGTTTTCTTTTTTTGTAGCGATGGGTCTCATGATGTTGTCCAGGCCAGTCTCGAACTCCTGGACTCAGCCAGTTCTCCCACCTTAGCCTCCCATAGTGCTAGGATTATAGGTGTGAGCCACCACACCTGGCCAGATTTTCTATATATTCATAATTTAATCTTGGTAGGTTTTATGTGTCTAAGAATTTATCTATTTCTTCTAAACTTTTCTTTCTCTCTCTTTTTTTTTTGAGTTGGAGTCTCAGTCTGTCACCCAGACTGGAGTGCAGTGACTGCTTCCAGCCACTGCAGCCTTGACCTGCTAGGCTCTGGTCATCCTTCCACCTCAGCCTTCCAAGTAGCTGGAACTACAGGTGCGCACTACCTTGCCTGGCTGATTTTTTTGATTTATTGTAGAGATGAGGTCTCACCAAGTTGCCCAAGCGGGTCTCGAACCTGCGGGCTCAGGTAATCCACTCACCTCAGCCTCCCAAAGTGCTGGGATTACAAGCTGAGCCACCAAGCCCGGCTCTTCTAAACTTTTCAAATTGTTGATGTGTACTTGTTAATAATGTTCTCTTAGGAGCCTTTGTGTTTCTGTGGTATCAATTAGAATGTCACTTTTTGCATTTCTAGTTTTATTTGAGTCTTTTAAAAAAGTCTTTCTAAAGTTTTGTCAATTTTGTTTATCTTTTAAAAAAATAACTCTTCATTTGGTTAATCTTTTGTATTTTTTAAGTTTCTTTGTTTATTTTTTCTAGGATATTGCTTTCCTTTCTTCTACCAATTTTGAGTTTGGTTTGTTCTTGTTTTTCTAGTTCCTTGAGGTGCAACATTAGGTTATTTGAGCTCCTTCTTCATTGAGATAGGTGTTTATGCTATCAACTTTCCTCTGAGTCCTGCTTTTGTTGTATTCCACAGGTTTTAATGTATTGTGTTTCTATTTTTAGTTGTACCTAGAACTTTCTAAATTTCCCTTTTACTTTCTTCATTGACCCATTAGTTGTTCAGGTGCATGTTATTTATTTTCCTATATTTATATAATTTCTGAAGTTCCTCCCATTATAATTTCTGGCTTCATATCATTGTGGTTGAATACAATACTTGATATGATTTTGATTTTACCAAAATTTTTAAGACTTGTTTATGGCCTATCATATGGTCTATTCTGAAGAATATTCCATATGCATTCGGGAAGAATGTGTATTCTGCTGCTATTGAACAGAAAGTTCTGTGTATATCTTTAGGTCCGTTTTGTCTAAAGTACAGGTCAATTTCAGTTATTAATAAGATTATTAGTGTGTGTGTGTGTGTGTGTGTGTGTGTGTGTGTGTGTGTGTGTGTATGATTTACAAAGCACCGCAACATTATTGGGAGATTCTGAGTTTGACTATAAATTTACCTTTATCAGTGAATTGTATACTTTCATGTTTTCATTTTAGTAATAAGTGCTCTTTTCATTTCTACTTGAAGAACTTTAAACATTTTTTGTAGAGCAGGTTTAGGGTGTTGAATTCCCTTAAATTTGCTTGTTTGGGAAAGACTTAATTTTTTCTTAATTATTTAAGGATGACTTTGCTGGGTATGATATTCTTGCTGGAAGGTTTTTTTTTTGGTGTTTTGAATACAGCATCCTATTCTCTTCTGGCCTGCAGGGTTTCTGCCAAAATATCCATTGATAGTCTACTGGGCATTATTTTATATGTGACTTGGTACTTTACTCTTGCTGCTTTTAAAATTCTTTGTTTTTTGACTTTTATCTTAATTATAATGTACCTTGATCGGGACCTCTTTGGGCTGCATCTATTTGGGGTTCTTTTAGCTTCATATATCTGAATATCTGTATCTTTTCCAAGAGTTGGGAAGTATTCAACAATTATTTCATTAAATAAGGTTTCTGTCCCTGTCTTTGTCACTTCTCCTTCTAGATGTCTTATAATGCAAACACTTATTTAGTTAAATAAGTCCTGTAGGTTATCTTAACCCTTTTCATTCTTACTTCTTTTTATTCCCTTCTGACTGGGTAATTTTGAAAGACCGAGCAACTTCAAGTTCAGAGATTCTTTTTTTCCCTACTTGATCCAGTCTGCTTTTGAAACTCTCAGTAACAATAAGAAAAGCATTTAAAAGTTTTTTTCATTTATTGTTTAGGTAGTTTACTTTTATCTTTTGTCATTTACAAACTTCTTATCACTTAAAAGAAAAAATGTGGTATTCTAGTTAGCTACTTTTGTTCCTTTATTTAAAAGTCTGTTTGGGGAACTTTTATAAAGGGAAAATTTCATAATGTCTGAGGATTCCAATTTTTTACGCTATTTCATTGACTCTTTTTTTTTTTGAGTTGGAGTTGCCCAGGCTGGAATGCAGTGACATGCTCACTACCATGCCAGTGTTCACCTGCTGGGCTCAGGCGATCCTTCTGTGTTAGTCTTCCAAGTAGCCAGAAGTACAGGTGCGTACTACCATGCCCAGTTAATTTTTTTTTTGATTTATTGTAGAGACGAGGTCTCACCATGTTGCTCAGGCTGGTCTCGAACCTCTGGGCTCAGGCAATCCTCTTGCCTCCACCTCCCAAAGTGCCGGGATTACAGGCTTGTGCCACTGCCCCTGCCTTTCATTGACTCTTTATTATAAAAAATTGTTTATTAGTTAAGTTATTGTTTTTGAAATTTTATTTATTTATTATTTTAAAGATAAAATTACCTTTAAATTTCAGGACCTTAGCTATTGTGTTTTTTTGTTTTGTTTTGTTTTGTTTTTTTGAGATGGTGTCTCACTCTGTTACCTGGACTGGAGTGCAGTAGCATGCTCCTGGCCACTGCAACCTTGATTCTCTGGGCTCCAGCAATCCTTCCACCTCAGCCTTCCAAGTAGCCGGAACTATAGGCACGTGCTACCATGCCCGACTAATTTTTGATTTATTGTAGAGATGAGGTCTCGCCAAATTGCCCAAGTGGGTCTCGAACCCGCGGGCTCAGGCAATCCACTCGCCTCAGCCTCCCAAAGTGCTGGAATTACAAACTGAGCCACTGAACCTGGCCAACTATTTTGTTTTAAAGTTGTTACTTTGATATTTAAATAAATATAATTCAACATAGAACATATTATATTACAATTGTTTATCTGCAGCTTCTATTGCACAAGGTAAATACTAATTAATGATTGTAACTAAATAAAATAATATTTAGTATTTGTTTCAAAGTTATTCCTTGTTTCTAGAAAAAGAATTTCTTTAAAAAAGTAAGTCTCGGTGCTATATTGAGATATTGTTTTGAATTATTTGTTTTTCCACTAGGAGTTTTTTGTGAATCATGCATAGATTAATATAAATATAAACAGTAGTAATGAGGAATAGTAAGAATATTATGAAAACTGAGAGACATTCAGCCTAGTTTCTGCCAGTGTTTGCATCATTAATTAAGTGATGAATATGAAAAGTGGAAAAAGCTAATGAAAGCACAGTGTACCATCCTTGCACTAGACACTTAGGCATTTGACATGATCGTAATTAGCTTTTACAACAACCCTGTGAGTGATTTATTGTCCCTACTCTTCAGATAGAATTCCAGAACCAATATCATACAACTAGAAGTATTGATCTGTTTCCAAAATATGCAAACTTGCCATTTGGGACTCTCCCAAATGGCAAGGCTGTAAAATTGGAAAACAGTTTTTTAAATGAATTGAACAAATGAGACTATACATCATAGTTATTACTGGGCTTTTTAAAGATATCCTCTATGTATTGTTCATCAAATTTGCTTGCATAGTCAGGGTTAAATTGAATAGTTCACCCTACCACGGCTGTGCTGTGGAGTTAGGGATATGTTTGAGTTTATTCATGAGTAAAATTTTATACATACACACGCATACATCTTATGTGTGTATATTGTATATTATAAACATTAGATATCTTATATATTATTATATATTATATACCCATTATACATACAAATATATTTAAAAATTTTCTGAGGAGGGAGACACTTCAAAGAGTCCACTCAAAGAAAGAGAGTTTTCATTTTCACAACCAGTGAATACCACTTAAAAATTTGTAAATGCATAATTCTCCTAAGGTCATAGAAGAGACCTTGAAAAAGCTGAGAATTTTCCCTTTCAACTGTAACAAACTGCTTTTGTTGGGTAGTGGAATGATTTTCTGCTAATGTGACCTCTACTTTCATAAATGTGCTCATTTGAGTTTTTTATAAAAACTAAATATATCCTTCTTTCTTCAAGTTAGTGAAAATGCTATTTCTTCTGTTTTGCCCTTAAGTTTCCTAGTTTGGGAATGATTTCATCTGGTAGATGTTAAACATTTTGTACATGTGGAATATGTCTTAACTTTATAAAAGTTCTTTACTCTTGAATCAATGATATATTGGTACTTTGTCAATAGCCAGCCTTAAAAAACTAAACATATATAAAATTCTGGTGTGATATTTTAGCACTTTTTCATCAATGCTGAATAATTTATATGCACTTGTTTACTGAAATTTATAGTCTATTTTTCTTGTTTTAAGAAAAAGAAAAGGAAGTAAAATGCCAACATTAGATTTTACTCTGGATTAGTTATGAAAAGAAATAAAATGACATGAAAAAAATCTTTAGAAGACTTTAAGAGAATGGCAGTGTTAAAGTCACTATTGAATGAAGGTCCCTTGTATTCTGTGCTATTATTGATATTATAAATTTTATGAATTGTAGCCACATTCTTTAACTGAAGACATTTGTGTGCGTGATGATTCTTAACAGACCTGTTGGTAATATTAACGTTCTGTAGGGAAGTTTGGAAATTGAAAAAGTCAAAAGCTAATTTAAAAGCTAGTGACAAAACCAGAATTATAATCCTTCATCCTGACACTTGAACTTTTGCCATGAAAACATTACAGTGTTTTCAGGTATTCTGTAACCATAGAATTTCAAGCTGGAAGGAGTTTCAGGAATCATGTAATTCTTCATTTTATAGGAAGTAGAACTTAGACTCAAAGAAAAGTTGAGTGGTTTTCCTAAGGCAGAACAGAATTGAGGTTAAAATCTGTTTTTCCATGAACATATTTTTCAGACTGGTGCTCTGTTCCCTGGTCTACTGTCCCTGAGATGTTCGGAGTTAGTAGTAAAATGCTATAGTGATGAGATCAGGAAAAATGAACAGTTGAAGTCAAAATTCATATACATTTGCGTAAAATATTTACCCTCCCCCAAGTTTTCCACTTTTTCTAGTGGAAAAGCTTCTTTTAAAAGAGTGACTCTTGAAATCCAAATAAAGTATGGACTTTAGTTAGTAAGTATCAACTTGGTTGATTAGTTATGACAGATGTATCATACATAAGCACTTAAGGACAGGCGACTGGGCCCAGGGTAGGAGGGAACCCTCTGTACTCTCTCAGTAACTTTTCTGTAAATCTATAACTCTTCTAAAATTAAAAATTTATTTACAAAAAACAAGTCTTGGTACTTTCTTGAAATACTAGCATGATATCCTTCATTTCCTTTAGGATTTCCTGAGGAAGCACTTTAGATGAATGTGAAGGTGACCCGTAAAGAGAGGCTAAGAAGGGAAATAGTGAAAATATTCATTTTCCTTCTTTGCTCAAAGATTGTGCAGTCACAAGAGGTCCAGGTGATAGATTAAAAAATATTAGGGTAAGAGAGCCTTAACAACCCACATCAAATAGACATTATGTTGTTCAACAGCACAGTTATTTTTTTGGTTATCATTAATGCATAGAGGTTGGGGAAGTTCAAAGACATGATTCCTTCCATAACCATCATTTGCTTGCATTGATGTAGATTATAGTATCTGATTTGTAAATGGTAAAGTTACCATTTACTAAAGTGGTTATTTTTTTTCCTTTAAAATTTTTCTTTCCCTAAAGTTCAGGAAGAGTCCTTCCCACAGTCTGAGACTTTTTGCTAGCTCTGATGGTGTGAGAAGTTGATTAAAGTGACAGGGACAGTTCCCCCTCCTTGAAGTGTGGAAGTTTGTGCTATGTATGTTACCAGGATGGTTCCTTTATACGATCATTTGTAGTTCTTTTCATATTCATCTCTACTCTTCCCTTTCCCAAAGCTGTATTCTATGCAACAACTTTTAAAAAACATTTAAAATTGTGTACTGATATACACATAGAATTCAAATAAATCTCAAATGAGCCTAGGTTTCTTTGTACAGGGCTTTATTTGTTTTTAACTGGCTCGCATCCCTAGTTGTGTCAAGTAGTATGACAGCTAGCCCACTTGTTTAACTTCCTGAATGATGTTTCTATTCCAGCACCCTCTAGACGGAGCTATAGCGTTTCATGGGTGTTGTTTTTTCATGTGAAATCGTCTGTCAGCATTGACTCTGAAGTCAGCAGCATTGGCTTCCCTCTCATGCTCTCACAAAAGAAAACGTGGGCTGAGTCAGTAGGCTTGGATTTTCAGTCGCTTGCTCAGATGTCCTAACCGTGATGACTCTTCATCTACTACACATGTTATGGCTCGAGAGGCTGGAAACACAGTCCCGGCTTTGTCAACAGTGTCAGCCAAGTGTGTGTGTGTATGTGTGTTGTGAGAGCGGGGTAGAGTTCATCCATTCCCTCTCTGTATGAGCCTGCTCAAAATACCTTGCTCCCTGATTCTAGGTAACCCACTTTCAGACTTACGGTACCCTCTGGGAGGGACTGTGTTTTCAGACTAAGATTTAAACTTAACTTTAAACTGTGTGATGGCTTGATCCTCTGTAAATGATTTACTTGTCATACAAATTCTGGAAAACATAGACTATACATAAAATAACCAGAATCTGACTCATAAAGTAATTTAATTGACCCTTTAAACATGTCTTGAGCACCCAACACATACTAGACACTGTCTTAGGCGCTCAGTAATGATTGAGCTTGGTTGTTTAACATTATAGCCTCAGAAATGCTTTATTTGTGCATTTGTATTTCTGTATATCTTCTATTCCCCTGATTTCCTCACCCTAAACAGAGCCTCAGAGAGGCTGCACTGTATTCTCTGGCCTTCCATTGTGTTGGTCAATGAAATGCACCAGCAGGAGACTAGAAAAAGGAAGGAGAGTGAGGTTGGGGTGTTTTTCCTTTAGGTCCTTCCTTGGAGGAACTCACAGCTTCTGTTAGACAGTCTTCTCCACACAGTCTTCCCTCTGTGAGTTCCTCCAGGCTGAGGGGTTGTCACAGGCACAGCCATTCCTAGCCCTGAGGTTCTGACCATCCCCCATGCTTTCCTTTCCCCTGTCCTATGGCATTGGTGATAAGTCCCCTTATTAGCATCTCCTCAAATTGCCCCTCCGTTTTCTGCTAGCACCTTGACTGACACAGTGATGGTAATTAATACTGAGCACAGACCATGGCCCAGCAACTACAACTTTCACATACATTATTGGATTCGATTATTTCCCAGACCCAAATAAGGCAAATGCTATCACCTTAATTGGACAAGTAAAGAAAATGAACTTTGGAAGGATTTGATAATTTCCCCAAGGGCACACAGTGAGTAGAAGGCAGAATCAGGTCCTATGGCTTCCAAATCCATGTTGTTTATTAATTATCCCAACTTTCTTTTGCATCCCTTTCAGTGGGTTACGGTTCTCCATCACTGTCATTAAAATGCAACCAAGGCAGATTGTCTATTATCCTCGGTTAGGCTCACATCTAAGCATCAGGAACTCAGTTATGTTCTATTGAGTCTTGAGATATGGAAGTAAGAAGATACAATTACTTTTACTAATATCACAATTCTGGATTTTGAGCCCTGAGACACGTGTATAGAAGAAACCCTAGATCTTTATGATCAATTTAGTTACATGGAAAATCAGTATATTTAAGGACTTCTCCCGCTACCCCCAAGTCAGCAAAGTAAGAAGAAAAAATGACCTAACTGTGACCCTAAATATAAAGCCAGATATTAATTTGTGCTTGCATTTCATGTGGCTCAGATGACTTTGGTAATCAGCATGGGGATGCTGCTTTATGTCTGTCATGCTGGTGGACACAGGAGCCAAGGGAAATGTGCTACTACATAGCCTGTGATGCTATCTCCTTTCCCGGTAGAGAATTCTCCAAAGTGTCAGTTTTCATATTTTGTTTTTTTCCAATATTATTCTCTGCCTGATTTCTAAGCAGATGTTGTCAATTCTTATAAGATAGAAAAAAAAATTAAACTCCTTGTAGAGATACAAACATATGAGGAAGGAAAATTAGGGTCGTTTTGTCAACGTGTTGGTAAAGTTTGGTTCTTATTAAAACACACAGTGTTAAAAAATCACTTAGAATTTAATATAGAACTGAAATCATGTAATCTCATGTACTACTAATTTTCCCCTTGTGAAGGTGCATTAAAGATTTTTCCCTCTTTCTTTTTTCTCCTCTTCCTTCTCTTCTTCCCCTTCCTCCTCCCTTCCGTCCTCCTTCTCCTCCTTTAAATCTTTAAACTTAGATTTAAACTTAACTTCAAACTATGTGATGGCTTGGCCCCCTTCAGTTTTGAACTGAAGCCCGCTGGGAAATCATATCTCAGAAGTGTGGGAGTATGAGCATAGAGGTTTTATCAGTTATCTTTCAACTGTTTCTTTTCTTATTAAAATTGATTCACCATATCATCTTTGGAGTTTCTACTGCAGGCACAAGTGGGGATGGAAAGTAAAGGATAAAGAAGTCAGAACCTGTACACGCATGTTTGTTGCAACTGTATTCACAATAGTAAAAACATGGAACCAACCATGGTGCCCACTGAAGCTGGAATGGATTAAAAAAAATGTGGTCATATACACAATGGAATATTATGCATTGAAGGACAAACATATGGATTTTGCAGCAACTTGTATGGATTTAGAGTCTATCATACTCAGTGATCTATCACAGAAACAAAGAACAGAGTACCATATATTCTCACTCATAAGTGGACCTTGAACAATTATCATAATACTGTAAGATAGGGATTGGCAGTAGTGGGAAACTGCTGGAGAGGGGGCACACCTCATCAACAAAGGTACTGCATAATGAATATTTGTATACCTAACCCTGAATTGTACCCCACATCTTTAAAATAAAAAATTTAAAAGTAAAAAAAAAAAAAGATAGACCCTGATACTAAAAACTGATTTCACTTATAGGACAATGGATGATGTTGATTGAAAATGAAAGCTCTCTGGTTAGTTGGGCATCTCTTGGCCCCATCTATTTTCTTAACTTAGTTACAATGCTCATGTCTCCTCTGAGATTGATGCTAATGAAACTTTCAGACAATCAGTTTGATGGGGGAGGGAGAAGTATTTGGTAAGGTAGATCATTTTCAGAAAAGGTGGGAAAAGTTCTGCCTTCACAGAGTTCACTTGCATCTTTCTTTAAAAGATAGTAATAATCATTAAATGTTTCCATTTAAATTTTTCTTTAAAAGACAGTGATAATCAATAGATTTTTCCATTTAAATTTTTCTTTAAAAGATAGTGATAATCATTAGATTTCTCTCTCTGCTTGAGAACCCTTATCTTTTCCCTTGCTATATCTTCTCTGCTATCCATTATGTCTTCATGTTTCTGATTAGCAACACAACCTCCTTGTTCATGTCTTAACTTAGCATGAATGAGTATAAAATACTATAAGGACTGCCTAGTCTCGGTTTCTTTTTATTCCTTTTTTTCTTCTTTTCACTGTTTGCTGCTTTGGAATGCTACAACCCCTAAATCTACACACCCAAGTCACAGTAGGAGGTAATTTCTAAATAAATTCAACATTAGAACTTCGGCTTTCCAATAAGTTATTTTCCATGTTTGCTGTGCTTTTCCCTTTGCCTGTCCTGTCTTTGTGTACAGTGTAGGTTTGATTTCTAAAGTTCATATTGGAAGTTACTCCTTTGGGTTTTTTCCTTGGCATTTTCAAAGGCACGAAAGAATTTCTCACCTCTGCAGTTCTACTCTGCTGCAGGTAAAGAATTTAGCAGCTATGGGGGTGATAATTAGAGCCAGTAATAATTTGACTGACCTACCCTAGGCACTAAATTGTACAGTAAATCTCTCTTCCATGTCATAAGATAGTTCTTTAACTCTCTACATATGTGGTTTAAAATATCTACTGTGTGTCAAAGTCACTGATAAGGTGATTTAGCCCAGGACATCTGGGTGAATATTGCCCCTACAGATTTGTGTGGGTGAGCTGCAAATTGTCTGGCAAAAGTTGTTTTGAAAGACTTTAAAAACATTTTCCCTTTTAAATACTGGGTGATTGGTTCTGGCCCAAGTGTTATAGGAGTCGGGGACCCTTGGGTGGGGTAACAGCATTGACTGAGAGGACCCCAAGGAGTAAATGAAACAGAATTCCTGTAGCCCAAACCAGAGCCTCAGGGTCATTTCTTTTTCTCTCAGATTCAATATCACCTCTGAAATGTCTGTGCAGTGTGACCTTCTTTCCATCCCTACAGTCACCACCTCAATACAAGCCTCATCACCTCTCCCTTGGGTTCCTTATTGTACTGGTATCTTAACTAATCATTTGTCTTAGTTCTTTTGGGGCTGCTAAATTCCATGCACTGGGTAGATTATAAGCAGCAGAAATTTATTTTTCATAGTGTGGAGATTGGGAGGTCATAGTTGTGAGGTCAAGATGGCAGCAGATTTGGTATCTGGTAATAGCAAACTTCTGGGTTCATAGAGGTGTGTCTTTTTATCTTTTTGCTGTGTCCTCACATGGTGGAAGGGAAAAGGGGTCTCTCCATGGTCTGTTTTATGAGGACAGTAATCCCATTCGTGAGGACTTCACCCTCATTACCTAATCACCTCTCAAAGGCCATACCTCCTAATGTCATTAGCTTGGGGGTTGGAATTTCAACATGTACATTTTGGGGGGACACAAACATTGTCTGTAGCATCAACCTACCTTTCCCCTCCCAAGGCATAGAGATATTTTTAAAAATACAAATCTGGCCATGTTTCCTACCCTGCCTGAAGATATACTCACGCTTTCATGTATACACGTATATCTTAGAGTTTTTTTTAATGTTGCTTTCCTCACTCTAATAAAGTTCAGAACTTCTATGGCAGTATTTCTCTATCTGTTTCTCTACTCTGACACACCTGGTGGTCACACCTTACCATATCTCACTTGAGTTCATTGAGTGGTGGCTGTAGGAGTGGAAAGGAAGGTCAGATTGCATAGGCATTTCAGAGATGACATTGAATCTGAGAGTAAGAGAAAGAGAGAAACTAGAGATGACCCTGAGGGTCACACCTGAGTGGCTTGCTCATAGACACCAGTGGCAGAGGGGCTAGGGAGAGGAGAAAGTGTGGCCAAACTCCTGTGGTGTGTTTGCGAACATTTACGGTGTGATTTTTCCATACTTCCTAATGGCAGGGAGAGGAAGGCACACTGCACTCCAAAACCCTTTGAGACACCAGAGGGAGAGAGACCCCTAACTTGGCTCATCAAGTCAGCTTCACCATCTCCTTCTGGGCCTCTATGACTAAGAATGCCACCACTGTCATTCCCACCCGAAGCTCTGAATCACCCTCCACAAAACTGCCCTCCTAAATACTAAGGAACAAGGTGAAAATTATAACTCCTTAGCTCTTTAATTCTTGCTAGGCTTCTCATGAGCTGGTCCTGGCTTATGGCTCAGTTTCACACTCACATTCTCCTCTCCATCAGTGTGGAATTTAGAGAGCGCAGGTTCTCTCCTCATGCTCCTGTATACCAGTAAAACACATGATTTTATTGGTACCTGGAATACTGCTCCTTTTTCTGGTTAGTTCTTCCAGTCAGGGTGGGCTGCTTCTCCTATGAATGTCCTTCCCCATTCCTTAGTACTTACCACACTATCGTAATCACCCAGTCAACTTGCCTGTGTTGGCTTCTACGCTCCAGGGATCACATCTATCTTTCTTACTGTTGATTCCCAGGCATTTAGCCCACCATCTGGTGCATACTAGGTGGTCAATACTTGTTTAAGTAGGGAGAACAAGAGGGTGATAAACAAGGATGATACAAGAAACATGAAATTATCCAAAGGACATGTTTCTGAACTGCTCCTAGCTTCTTTTCTCACAGGATTCTAAGGCTCTGATTCAATCTACATCTTGTTTGAGTTTGCCACATTCTAGTCTCAAAGGGCTGGTCTGATTTCGAAGGCAGTTTATGTTTGTTTCCTAGTTCCCATCTTACTTATATGTGGGAGACGCTGTTTCACTTCTCTAGCATTCAGATATTTTGCTGCTTTTGTAATAGGGAGCTTCTGACTTTGTTCATGAGGTTTGGCCTTCCCTCTTGCACTTCTGGGATCTGTCACAAGAAGAGTATGCCCTTGTACTATTGCCCCTTCAACATGGGCCTCAAAATGAAGTCATATGGAACATTCCAAAATCCATCCACAGCCTGAGTCAGAGCCACCCAGGTGGCCTGTAGACCTCAGAGTAAGAACATAGATGCGTTTGGTTATAGGTCACTGAGATAATTGGGGTTGTTTGTTGTCTGGCATTATGGTCACAATGAATAACTAATACATCATCTACATTATAAGAAGTAAAGGGCTTTTAGTGACCCCAAAGTAAAATACATATGTAGACACATAAAAAATGTGGTTGATATGGTGGGCTCCCTCACCATCATCCATTCCCATCTATTCTAGTATTGTAGAGTCTGGGAAAGCCATAAATTACATTTCCTCAATTCTCTTGCTGCTAGAGTTTCAAATGTAGCGTAGGTTCCATCAATTAGAGGAAGTTGTGTGAAACATTACTTAATTAATTGAGCAGCTTTAGGGGGTACCAATAGTTTTTGGTTACACAGATGCACTTTATGGTGGTGAAGAAGTCTAAGTTTTAAGTATATCAGTGCATATTGTACCTGATAGGTGATTTTTCATCTCTCTATCCCTTCCTACTCTTCCCCTTCTGAGTCGCCAATGTCCATTTATACCATTCTATATGCCTTTGAAGATCCTTAGTTTAGCTTGAAATGTGAATTTAGAACTGGCCATTCATTTTTGTTGGTGCAGACCACGGTAGACCATGGCAGAAGCTTCCTGACTTGGCCACTTTCTGCATAGGTGGTGGCAACATTGTTTACCATGGCAGGGGTCTTGTGATTCTGGGGACTGGGAATTTCTTCCAGATCTTCTGCTTAGTCTTCTCTTCCAACCCTTCCAATGTTTTTGTGAACTACATACCTGACATTGTAGCATAAATTTATTTCTGCTTAAATTAGAGTGGTTTCTGTTGTCAGCTACCAAAATATAACTGATAAAAATTATACAATTGCAATTTCAAATTATAAACTCATAAAAATCATACAGTAGGAATTTCAAACTAAAAATTAGAGGATTAATCAGAAGTCCTCAATCACCTGTGGGAAAAAGTATAAGCTTAGCCTGATATACAAGTTCACAGTTTGGTCCCAAACAATTTTTCCAAACTGATTTCTTATATCTTTTGTCAACAGTTGTAAGCACCAGTGACACTAAGCACAACAAAGCACAACACAGTTTTTCTGGGCCTAGGTCATGTTATTTTCTCTACCAGCGATTACTTTTTCATTTATTCAGAAAATGTTCCCTGATCATCTATAATATGCCGTCTCCTATGCATGATGCTGAAAGTACAAAGATAAGTAGATAAGGCCCCATATGCAAAAGTATTTCTATTTTAGTGTGAGAGACTAAAATATAAATAAATCATTATCATGAATCCTGTTAAGTGCCGAGATATGAGTTTGAAAAGAGTACTGGGACAATGAAAGAAAACGGACTTGTTTACCTGAAGAATTGGAGTTAGTGTTAATACTGTTAATTGTCTTAGTCAATTTGGGCTCCTATAACAGAATAATGTATAAACTGGGTGGCTTAAACAACAAGCATTTATTTCTCACTGTTCTGGAGGCTGGGAAGCCCAAGATTAGGGCATTGGCTGATTCAGAGTCTGGTGAGGGCCTGCAACTTGGTTCATAGAAAACCATCTTCTTACTATATCCTCACATGGCAGAAGGCGGTGGCAGTGCTTTCTGGATCCCTTTTATAAGGACACTAATCCCATTCATTAGGGCTCCACCCTTATGACCTAATCACACCCCAAAGGCCCCACCCCTGAATACCATCACTTTGGATTAGAATTTTAATAAACAAATTTTGGGGGAACACATTCAATCCATTGCACGAGTAGTGTGGAGAAGTGACCAGGCAGAGCATATGTCAGAAATTGATGAAGAGCAACTTAGGTTTTTACAGCAGGGGAATAAAACAAAATGAGCTGGGATTTCAAGTGCAAATAACTTTCTAAAGCAATAATATGAATTCTGGTGAGCAAAAGAGAGCCAGTGGAGATTTTTCTATAAGAAAGTAATGTGATTAAATTACACTTAGGCCAATTCTGGTGGCCACATGGATGGGAGTGGAAGAGACTGATGATGGCCAGGGAGGTTGTTGCAATACAATGAGACTTTGAACTGATTCAGTAACAGCAGGGGAGGGTGTGAAAGTAGTCAATTGTTATAAATATTTTTCTGGGGTAAGCTGTATGTGACTTGATGAACAATTGGATCAGGGGAATGGGAGGAGAGAGAAGTTGGGATGCTTGAAGTTTCTAGCTTTCATTATTGACTAGATGAGTGCAAGCACTTGGCAGCATTCCATAGATATTTATTCACAAAATGACTGCAATTGGCTTCACTTACCAAGACAATATAAAAGAAGAATCAAGAAATATTGTGTATGTGTTAGAACTGCAGAGGAAAAGATGATGTTTTGAAATGTTACTTTTGCTTTTATTTTGTTCAGTTGCTCATTTCCAGTAGATAGGAAGAAATCTAGGAAGAGATCAGAACTGGTAGTCTGTGTTATATTTGGATGTCAGAAGTATGTAGGAAGATGATAGTGGGCAAGTTTGCCAAGGGATATGGTGTAGAGTGGAAAGAAAAGTGGTCAGAGGATAAATAGCAAAACACAGGGAAGGGTAAAGTGGGAGGAGTAAGAGAAAGAATCTAAAACAGAAAACCATTTGAAGAAATTGGCGTCCGGGCCCGGTAGCGCGCGCCTGTAGTTCTGGCTATGTGGAAGGCTGAGGTGGAAGGATCGCCGGAGCCCAGCAGGTCGAGGCTGCGGTGGCCGGGAGCGGCAACTGCACTCCAGTCTGGGCGACAGAGTGAGACTCCAACTCAAAAAAAAAGAAAGAGGCGTCTGTGGTGCTACATGTACAGAGTAAGAGCTGCAAAGTGTCCAGTGGATTGCAAAGTAGGAAGATCTGTTGGGTGAGTTTGATGATATTGACCATAAATGAAGAATCTCATACCTGGTGACTTCCATTTTCTTGGTAAACGAAGAGGCCAAGTTACCTGTTGAGAATAAGAAGGTTGGGTACAGAGAGGGGTGGGCTTAGAGTTAAGCAGAGTGGCAAAGATTTGGTTTAGCTGTGGAAGGAACTAGAAATCAAGGCAGTACAAAGTTGGACAAGTAGTATTGAAGGCTTCACAGATGAAAGACCACCAGTCTGCACAGTCATGTGGTTCTGCATGTTTATCCAAAGCACGTGGTTACCAAAGAGTGGAGAAAGCAGACTGCAGAGTTGATCCAGCCTTGGCAGTTTGTGCGGCATCCCCGAGTGACCACTTGTTATATCCAATGTGTCAGTAAGCTCTATCAGCTTTACCTTCTAAATATCTCTTAAATCTGTTCGCTTTTTCCATCTTTGGCATCATTACCATTATAGATAAAGCAATAGCCACCTTTTCCCTGGACCACTGTATGACTCCTAACAAGTTTTACTCTACCCCTCTGATCTTCTTCTGCTTCCTTCTCTACACAGTAGCCAGGCTGAGATTTTCTAATGGTAATCTGGTCATACTATGTCCTTTCTAGCGCTCCTTTAGTGTCTCCTTACTGTCTTAATAAAGTGTAGGTGTCTCAGTCAGTCATGTCTCATTCCTTTGCATTTTCCACAACAACCACACTGGTTCTTTTCCTTAAAAAGAAAAAATCTTGCCACAGGGCCTTTGCACATGCAATTTCCTCAACTTGGAATTCTTTCTCTTCACCATAGACAGTTTCTACTCTTTTTTTCATGTCTCAACTCTAGTACTATTTTCTCAGAGAAGCCCTCTCCCACCTCTTTGAATGACATCTCCCCTAAGTACCTCTCCTTTATAGCATTTGTCACAGTTTTACACTTTTGTCTCTCTCCCCCTCTAGACTATAGTTTATGGAAAGAAAGAGGCCATGTCTGTTTTTACTCATTATTATCTTACCCCAGCAATTAGCATGATGTTTCACACACAGTAGGTGATCAATGTTGGTTCAATATGTGAATGGTTGAATGACTGAATGAATGAATGAAAAACATTTATCAGTTTCAACCATACCATATACAAGATTTCTTCATCAGATAGGAATTATATTTGATAATTTAGAACATCTTTTAAACTTTTAGGCTGCTTTTTGCATAAGGGAAAATCTATCTTTAGATTATATCACTTCTTTATGCCAAATAAGTCTTCTTGTGCCAAGAGGGTATCTCATTTATTTAGTCCTTCAATGTTCAATCATGCTATGAACCTAGTTGTTCAATTCTAGAGACAAAGATGAAATTTGACTGAGATAACCTACGAAAAAGTCCTCAAGATATATTTTTAAAAATTGGAGTAATAGATAATTAATCCCTTTGAAGAAGGGGTTTAAATGACTTGGAGAAGCCTAAGAGCAAGATGTATATATATATCATGAAATAAATTTAACTGTCATGAAACACAAAGAACTAGATTATAGCAAACATCCCATGACTAATAACACAAGATTTTTTCTTTCATTGTTGGAAAACTTAAACTTATGAAGGAACCTGTCTATGAACCAACAGCTCCACTTTTATTTTATTTTAGTTTTTAAAAAAAAATTTAATACATATTTTTTGTTTTAAAATTGTGGGGTACATTTAAGGGTTAGGTATACAAACGTTTATTGTGCAGGTACCCTTCCTGATGAGGTGTGCTCCCCTTTCCCCAGACAGATATTGGCTACTGTTAATCCCACCTCCCTTCCCCTTCCATGCCCCCCCAGGGTTTCCCGCCACTGTCAATCCTTTTCTTATACTATTACGGTAGTTGTTCAAGGTCCACTTATGAATGAGGACCTGTGATACTCAGATCTTTGTTTCTGTGAAAGATCACTCAGTATTATAAACTCTAATTCCATCCAGGTTGCTGTGAAATTCATGATTTTGTTCTTTTTTATGGCTGCATAATATTCCATTGTGTATATGCACCACATTTTTTTAATCCAGTCCTCTTTTGATGGGCAGCATGGTTGGTTCCACAATCTTGCTATTGTGAATAATGCTGCGATAAACATACGTGTGCAGGTATCTTTTTTATAGAGTGATTTGAGCTCTTCCGGGTATATTCTCAATAGGGGGATTGCAGTGTCATATGGAAGGTCAACTTTTAGAGCTTTTAGGAATCGCCACACTGATTTCCACAGAGGCTGAACTAGTTTACACTCCCACCAGCAGTGTAGAAATTGGTGTCTCATTCTGTCACCCACTACTGGAATGCAGTGGCGTGAACACAGCTCACTACAGCTTCAAACTCCACCTCAGCCTCCTGAGTAGCTGGGACTACAGGTGTGCACCACCATGCCTGGCAAGTTTTTAAATTTTTTGTATAGATGAGGTCTTGCTATAGTCCGGCCCAGGTTGGTTTTGTACTCCTGGGCTCATGGAATCCTCCTGCTTCAACCTCCCAAAGTGCTGGGATTACAGGCATGAGCCACCACAACTGGCTACTTCCACTTTTAAAATTAAAGAAACAAGGGAATATTTTTAGAATTGTAAGTCTTGATAAGACATTTCTGAGAAATGAAGATATATGTACTAATAACTCCACTAGTTGGAGAAGAAACATCTATATTATTTGCAAGAAGATTCAGAAAATATCTAGTTATTTAATTATGGCAGAGATATCTACACTAGAAAAAAATGTAAGCTATCACTTTGAAGGAAAATATGAGTAAAAGCTGTGGCACTTTTCTCTTGAGCTCTTGGTGACTGGTTCTTTCTTTAAAGAGTTAGTTCAATCTCACTTAAAGAATTCTGTATTTGGAGGCATAGATACTAAATTGAGCTTAAAGTAATTTACTACCTTGAATTGTTTCTTATATATTTTCCTCCACTCTACCCTATTTTAGAAGCTTGTATGGTGCTGAAATGCAGTCTGTCTTGATTGATTACAGTTTGTAGCTTTTCACAACAGTATTTTGGATACATTCAGTTGCAGTTCCCAAATATAGAAATGAAAATTGGTTTCTCTTTTTTAAAGAAACAAGTGTCCTTGATCATAGGTATTATAATCTTAAAGATAATTATAGTTTTAATCTTTAAACTAAAGAAAATCATGATATGGTATTTTCACAGAACCCCAAGTTTTATCATAATCTTAAAGCTCCCACTGCGTCAGACTTTGGTGGAGCTACTGATAGGATTCAGGACACACTACCCCAAAAATGGCACCTTGACATTTGAGAAAACAGTAGAAGCAGGAAGGTCACACTTATTTTCTCCCACCCTTCTCCCCTGAAGTAGGTCATAAGACCTAGGAAGGATTCTCTAACTTTCCTCTGGAGCACGTCATAAGACCTTCATTCAAGAGGATTTTGCCTGTACTTGAAGGAAAGGAACATTCTTATGTCTGAAGACACAGTATCACTGAGAGGAATCTGGACAAACAGAACTTTCTAAACCCCTCCTAGTTTAATACCATTAGATCATACTTTCTATTCAATCAAATTTTTCCTTTAACTGTCCACTTCTCCATCAAACCTAGTGTAAAAAATATATGACTTATTTTAGGTCTTTATTTCCTTATGAAGGCTCCAGTATCATGTAAAACTTAGTAAATAAATATGAATGTTTTTCTCTTATAAATCTTTTGTTTTAGAGCCCTCAGCCATGAACCTGAAAAAGAGTAGAGGGAAACATTTTTTTTTTTTTGAATTGGAATCTCACTCTGTCGCCCAGGCTGGAGTGCAGTGGCACCCTCATGGCCACCCCAGTGTCAACCTGCTGGACTCCGGTGATCCTTCCTCCTCAGCCTTCCAGGTAGCTGGAACTACTACAGGCGTGCGCTACCACGCTGGGCTAATTTTTGATTGATTGTAGAGAAGAGGTCTCATCAAGTTGCCCGGACTGATCTCGAACCTGCAGGCTCAGGCTATCCACTCCCCTCGGTCTCCCAAAGTGTTGGGATTATAGGCTGAGCCACTGAGCCCGGCCAGGAAACACATTTTAATCCTCTACACAATCTCCTGCAATATCCATGTAAAATGTCCCATAGGAAGATCAGTGCCATTCCAAAGGTGGCTGAGGATGCCAAGGTGGGAGACTGGGGAATGGGGCCACATTTCCCTGTGCATGACCGCGGGTGGCTCCGAGTCCCTGCATCAGGTGAACACTCACCCCTGTTTATGGCTTTGCCTTCTGTGACTGCTTCAGTGTGTTGATACACCTTTGCCACCAACCCCTTCTTGTCATTTTTTGAATTACAACTCAGCAAGGCTGCTGAAAATTGGGGAGCCCAGAGGGGAATCACGGTGGAGTTTAGTAGTTTGGCTTTTCCTTAGACTACTCTGCCTCTGTCTCAGTCAGGCACCCTTTCTTTACCAAGACCATTTCCCCAAACCACACACCTGCTCTGAGGTTCCTGGTCTCCCATTTACTTTCCCAGGGGTGTCATTTGAAAATTCCCAGTTCCTGTTTCTATACAAAAGGGAGATACTTAACTCTGGCCTGCTTCCTCAGTTCTAGGTCAAACATTGTACTAGGTGGGACCTCTAAAAAAATCAGAATTATTTTTTGGAGAGTGGCCCCTTGTAGTACAGTTTTCCTTTGCTAGATAGAGTGATTTTGGAACCCATAAGCATCAGTGTACCAGCTAGTATTGTCGTGAGAGGCTGTGTTTGGCTTTAGTGAATTTGTTTTTCAATGTGTTTGCCCATTTCATGATGGGTGATTTATGAACCCACCTGCTCACACCGCAAAAATGACATGACCCCCATGATCCCACTCTCCCTATTCGCCCTGTCTCACCCTGAACAACTTTGGTTTGTTTCCCTGGATAAAAAAAGTCCTCAAAAGGAAATGTTTTACTAATGTGGAAGAGGTGAAACAAGAAACGGCAGAAGCACTAAAAGGCATAAAAATTGATGAGTTCAAAAACTGTTTAGAGCAGTGGAAAAAGAGTCTTGATAGGTGTATTGCATCAAATGGAGAATACTTTGAAGGTGACTGAAGGTTTAAACAAACATGTATAAACATAAAAACACAATTTTTTTGGAATTGGAGTCTTACTCCATCACCCAGGCTGGAATGCAGTGGCATGCTCACAGCCACTGCGGCCTTGACCTGCTGGGTTCATGTAATCCTTCTGCCTCAGCTTTCCAAGAAGCTGGAACTAAAGGCATGTGCTACTATGCCTGACTAATTTTTTGATTTATTGTAGAGATGAGGTCTTGCCAAGTTGCCCAGGCTGGTCTCGAACCTGTGGGCTCAGGCAATCCTTTCACCTAGGCCTCCCAAAGTGCTGGGATTATAGGCGTGAACCACTGTGCCCAGCCGTAAATGCACAATTTTTTATAAGTAAATTCTAAGTTTTTTTTGGGTCCCCCACCGCATACTTTAAAAAGCCTGATAACAAGTTCCTCTAGAGAGAAACACAGGGAATGGATAGATTTGGAAAACCGCTTGGCAGTATTCCTCTAACATAGCTCAAATCTAATTCTTATGCAGGGCTGCCCATAACTACTGCACTCCCTCTCTTTCTTGTTCCTGCCAAGACCACCAGGGAGGGATCTTGATTTATTTTTTCTTTTACATTAAAATGACACTGATGATATTTATTATCATAATATTATCAGGAACTTGAATAAATATAAAATCTTGTGAAATACTGATTTCAAATGTTGAAATTACAAATAGAATTTTCCTGTACCATAATTTCTTTTCCTAAATCTGAAAGTCTCAGCTAAAGTGTACGGTACTTGTGATACTTGTTAGCAGGCCTTTTCTCCTCTATTTGGTATTGCTTACCTGTTTTGTATTTAATTCTGAAATATTTGAAGCTACAAATCAAGGTCATGGAAATAGAAATGAAATAGAACATCTCATAGGATCTTCAGAATGGAGGAGAAGAGAGAGTGAATGTGAAAGAAAATTCTTTGGCCTTGATGGGAAAAATCCAGAGGAGAAACATCGGAGAGAAGGAGTTTATTGGACAGACTATGTTTTTGGAGTGAGAAAGACTTGGATTCCAATGTTAGTTTTGTCTCTAATTCACTGGCAAATGACCTTGGGCTGCCCTCTCTGTACCTTAGTTCCTCATTAATAAAATGAGATTTTAATACCTCCATCTGAGGGTTATAGTAAGGATTAAATATCCTGGGAATGTTCCTGGTACACAACAAATAAATATTCCCCAAATACCAGTGTCTTGTTCTCCCCTTCTCTCTTTTTCCTTCTAAGGGGGCTCTTAAAGCAGTACAAGAATGCAAAATTCTGTAACTTAGAGATTTTTATAATTAAGATGAGTAAAATTTTTTTATAGGAAGGGGTATACACACATATGCTTGTATTTTAAAACAAACATTGAGAAGATGAACAAATTAATTTTTCATCTCTAAGGAATGAGAGAGAAGATTATGGAAGGAAAAGAGATATATTTAAGCTTCTTCTTTTTCTTTTTCTTTTTTTAATTTTAAATACAGGTGGGGTCTCGCTATGTTGTCCAGGTTGGTCTCAATCTCCTGGCCTCAAGCAATACTCCTGGTTATAGTACTGGGATTACAGTCATGAGGAACCACAGCTAACCTAAACTAAGCCTCTTTGAATATGCTTGTTTTATTTATGTGACTTTGGAATTGTGAAAATATTTTACATAGACGTAAAACAAAATTAAGTTTCAAAGCAATCTCTAGACAGTAAAAATTAAATAAAACAAAATCAACCTTAATACTGTGTATTTAGTTGTTGGCTGAAGGAAACTATATGTAGTACTTTAAACCCAGTAATTGGACAGTACATTCTTAATGGGAGACACTTTAAGCAGAAGAGAGGACAAAATTCCTTTTTAACATGTTTTCAAAGATCATAATGCTGGTTGGTACTGTTCACTGAAGACTATTTCATATGTATTGTGGAACAAAGGAAATAAGTAATTATATGACATTCTAAATGAAATTCTAGGATTCTCAGCTTGGGAGGTATAAGAGGTTAAATGAATATAGTCCTGGATTTTAATTGCAAGTATCACTTGCATACATGAAGAATTTTAGCTTAAAATAATTTTTCTAGTTCTGTCCACTTTTAAAGGCCTAGAAACTAAAGATAACCCGGTAGCAATGAACATCTTTAGTGTCCACACTGTGGGCTCTAACTACCCTTTCCTACTGAAAGGAACCTTGGCCCCTTGTAGAAATATCTGATGTCAAGTCTGGGTCTGGCAATATACAAAATGAGCCTAGGACATCTTGTCATTTCAGAAAGAGAGGAAAGTCTGTCCCTGGTTCCTGGGTTTCTGGCACAGAACTCCTAAATCCCTTGGAATTTCTGGAGTGATAGAAGTGTCTTTTGCTATTCATAATGAGCATTTTTTACCCATATCCAAGCTTATGCTAATGAGGTGACTTTTGTTGCCCTGGATAGCCTCAGGCTGAGTATCCGTTGCCCAGATGAACCAAGTACATGATTAGAGGGCTGGAACCTTCAGCCCTCCCTCCCCCACCTACAGGGAGGGAAGAAGACTGGAGATTGAGTTCATTCACCAGTGGTCAATGACTTAATCATGCCTACATAATGAAAGCATGAAAATGTGGATCTGCTGGGGGTCGGGGTGGCATACCTGAGGAGGGCATAAAAGCTCTGTAGTGCCATCTGTCTTGCCCTGTATATCTCTTTATCTTGTTCATTTGTATCTTGTTCATTTATAGAAGATTGTAATAATAAATATAGAAGTGTACTGAAATCTGTGTCATTTTAACAAGTTGTAGAACCTGGGGAGAGGTATGAGAACCCTAGATTTGTAGTTCGTCAGTCAGAAGCACAGCTAGCCTGGAGACCCTATTTGTGGCTGGCATCTGAAGTAAAGACAGTTTGTGGAACTCACCCTTGACATGTGGTGTCTGCAATTTCTCTGAGTAGTTAGTGTCAGAATTGAATAGAATTGTAGGACATCTGGTTGATATCAGAGAATCAAAGAACTGTTTGAAAAAACAAATAGAAGCCAAAAAAGATTACTTAGCATCATATCAAATGGACTCAGGAGCTACATAGAAGAGACTCCTGGATATAGATGTGGCATTATGCTCATTCGATATTAACAAATATTAACATTAATAAATATTATTATATATTAATAAGAATAATGGCTGCAAGTATGTGAAACTCCATGGTTCATAATCATAGTAGAAAAAAATTGGTCATTATTGGAGGATACTAGCAAGTCACCTCATTATTTTGAGAACTGTTAAAAAAAGTCAAGCTTTTATCCTAATTTTTCTGTAAATTGCCCTACTCAGTAACCAAACAAAAGCATTGTATCTAATAAATAAAGAAGAAGTATCCCTAGTATACAACTCTTAATGAATTAGTGGATTTGGACATCTATTCTACATCAAAGGCAGCTAACATCACAAAAAGAAAGATACCTAGAAATTATGTATTTCTTAATGGAAAAACGCAGCAACACTTATAGAGTATTCTTGCCAAAAAAAAGTTGAACTGGAATCTGATCAGGCCTTTGGATCCAACTACCAATTTGCAGGGAATACAAGTAACAGAGAGACTTGTTAGGTTACACCATGGGGATGCAATCAGCAAAATTCAACCTATGGGAAACTCTGTAAAATCAATCACCTAATTTCTTCAAAAATCAATAACAAGAAGAAAAAAAGAGAAAGAGAGACAGAGGGGGAACTTACTCCCTACAAGAAGTACTAACAAGTTGCAACGTGGACTTCATTTGGATTCTAATTCAAATAAAAAAAAAATCTCTTAAAACCAAAATAATCAGACAAGTCATTTATGGCATTACGAGACAAACAAATTTGCATGTGATTGCAGGTTTGTGTCTTGGGAAAGTAGACTCTGAGACAAAGATTAGCGTGCAGGATATTTACTGGAGAGTGCTCCTGGGATCACCACCTGCAGGGTGAGGGGGGAAGGGAAGGCAACAGGATTAGGCAGAAGGAGGAGTTGGACTGAGATGTAGTTGCCCCAAGTTCTCTGCCCATTGACCAGTCCTACATGAAGTGTCGAGGCCGGGTGGTTCCTCAGAGGAGTCCTGAGTTGGGGTATGAACCCTTAATCTACAGTGAGCAGTCACTGGATGTGGGCTGCCTCAGGGTAAGGCACATGAACTTGGGGGAAAAGGCTCACAAGCTGAGGGCTGTCAGCTGGTAGCACTCCCAGCCTGAAGGAAGAGTTCGACAGCAACAGTGCATCATCTACCACCAATGCTGGGGGCGGTGGGGAGAATCAACGAATTACGTTTTGTTTTTCTTTAGGTGTGATGATTTTGTTATAGTTGTGTTTTAAAAACAAGTCCTTTTCTTTTAACAATATAGATGAAAATATTGACTAATGAAATGATATCCCAGATGGGTTTTACTTTAAAATAATATTGGGGGGAAGGGGATATGGGAGTATAAATAAAACATGGATTAATAAAGTTGAAGTTGGATAATGAGCTTCATTATATTATTCTATCTTCTTTTGTATATTTTGATCTTTTTAATAATTAAATAATATAGAAAAAAGATAATGCATTTAAAAAATGATAATTTATAAAACAGATGAAATTCTGTGAACAAGGTTAACACTTGTCTTAATAGAATTCTTTCTTTCTACAAAAAATGGTATTAATTACAAAGAGATGTACATTATTATGTTCTAATTTCACAGAGAAGATAGTAAGAACAAAATAAGGAGGGGTGAATTTAGGTTTGAATGAAGAAAAAAATGCCTTGGGGTGACATACCTCATCAACAAGAGTACCTGCATAATCAACATTTGTATACCTAACCCTGAATTGTACCCCACATCTTTAAGATAAAAAATTTAAAAAAGAAAAAAATACCTTAAGAAATAATTGATAACTAAAAAGCATATTAAATTATTGAGAAAGAGTATTGTGGGAATGTCAAGGAGGGAACAGACATTACATCCTTCTGCGAAATCTCACATAAAATCTGATAAAAGACACTCAGGGCAATTGTAGCCCTCTGACTGAGTTTCATATTCTAGGGTACAGCTGTTTTTTATCCCTCCCTTTTCAACACATGGCAATTTTTCTCCCTTTTGAAGGGAAAAATAGCTTTTATGTGTGCCATGAACAAAAGATAATTTTTTGTTCTTGGTAACGAAATATTTGTACACCCTCTTTCAGAACCTATGACTTAAAAAAAGCCAAGTTAAAAATAATAGAGCATTGATAGAAGTAGAAACTACAATTGTGGGCATTAGAGGCTGGGAAGGGTGAAAGGAAAGGGGCATAGGGAGAGGCTGGGTAACAGATACAAAGCTACAGCTAGACAGAATAAGTAAGTCCTAGTGTTCTGTAGCACCATATGGTGAACATGGCTGGCAATAACTTAGTGTATATTTTCAAACAGCTATGAAAGAGAATTGTGAATGTTCACAACACAAAGAAAGGATAACTGTTTGAATTAATGGATATGCTAACTGCTGATTTAATCATTACACCTTGTGTTTATGTATAAAAACAGCCCTCGGTACCCATAAATATGTACAACTATAACATGTCAAATAAAAACAAAAGAAAAAATAACAACATTAATATCTAAGTGTTATTTTTTAGAATGGAAAAGTCTTACACATAGCATATTTATTGACTGTGCTGTTTCTACTTTCTGTCTTAGTTCTTACATGAAAGCATTTTATCTCTGTTTGTAGGAGCAGCAGGGCATACTAGAGGTGGATAATGTTACCTTGAGCTCTATTCTGCTATTTCAATTCAGCAGGAACACTTTTTGTGTGTGTTTCTGATGCTGAAAAGCATTTTTTTGAAGCTCCAATTAAGTTTATAATTGACATAACAGTTTCAAATGGCATGATCAGGTGGATTTGTGCATACCATGTGCAACATTAATAATTGGAAAATTTACCACATTGCCCAGGTGTCATGTCATTCCCTGTGGGGGACTTGTCTTCACACTAAAAGGATAGAAGAACATCTGTTCCCTGGCAGCTTTGGCCTCCCTGGAGCCCAGTTTGGCCCTCTTTATTTGGATCAGACTTCTACCAAAATGGAATGTGGGCCCTGCATCCTCTAATTAATCTTGCCGTATTTCTTGCTCTTTGCATGGCCACTTTTCTTCTAACCTTCACTTTGGGTCCTTGTCTCAGATGTTATGCCAAGACAAGTTACGAGAACCTATTGGTAAGCCAGGAGAAAATCCAAAGTTCTCATGGGTTTTCTGAAACATTAAGGTTTTAGACAGTGCTAAGTAGAGTAAAAGCAGAATATTAATACTAATGCTCTAGAAATCTCCACTGAACCAAGCATTGCTAATATTTCACTGCCATTATTACAAATACCTTGGTCTGTTATTAAGTGGGGGTGGGGGGAGGTCTGTTTGCTTCACAGCATGGATATGAGAGAACCAAAAATCGCTCTCACCCAGCAAGGGCCAGGAAGTACTTTGTGAACAGACATTGTCCGGTTCCTCAGTGGTGCTCCTGCCATTCTGATACTTCTTTTCCTACTTTAGTTCTTTGCACTTCTTTTTATCATTTTCCTCTCTTTCACCTTTTCTTTTCTTTTCTTTTTTTTTTGAGTTGGAGTCTCACTCGGTCGCCCAGACTGGAGTGCAGTGGCCGCTCCCGGCCACCGCAGCCTCGGCCTGCTGGGCTCCGGCCATCCTTGCGCCTCAGCCTTCCAAGCAGCTGGAATTACAGGCGCGCGCTACCACGCCCAGCTAGTTTTTGATTTATTGTAGAGATGAGGTTTCACCAAGTTGCCCAGGCGGGTCTCGAATCCTCGGGCTCAGGCAACCCACTCACCTCAGCCTCCCAAAGCGCAGGATGACAGGCTGAGCCACCGAGCCCGGCTCTTTCACCTTTTCTTCATTCGCTTTCTCTTGCCACTTCATCCTTTTCCACATCATGTATCACTTCTCCAATAAGACTGACCCAAAGTCAAAATGGGAACTCAAAGACTATGTCTTGGCCCCTTTCTTTCTCTTTTATTTGACACCCCTTCTCACCACCAAAAGTACTTTGCTCACCCTTCCTCCTATAAAGCTTCCTGCTAGACCCTTGGAAACACTGCGAGGTCAATAAAAATGCTGCGTTCCCTCCCCCTTGATGTTTGTATTTTAACAATTGCCTCCATTATTCCCATTTTTACACTCAATCCTCCTCTTCATTACCCATCCTTCCTATCTTTCTTTCTACTCCTTCTTCTTTCTGGTTGCTTTTGCACAATCCCTTCCCCACAATCTTTTTACCAAGTACCTGCCTTAATGCTTTCTTCTCATTTTTGCCCACAATGGGCTCCTAGCTCTTCTTTACTTGCAACTCCACTACTTCTAGAGTCTAAGTTAGCCCTTTATCTCTGGATCACGACTTTCCTTTTTGACTTTTCTGGCCTCATTATCTGACAGCTTAAAAAAAAACCTGTGCATGTATGACCCAAAGCAATCTACAGATTTAATGTAATCCCTATCAAAATACTAATGATGCTTTTGTACAGAAATAGAAAAAAAATCTAAAAATTTGTATGAAACCACAAAAGACATGAATAGCTGAAATAATCCTGAGCACAAAGCATAAAACTGGAAACATCACACTACCAGGCTTAAAAATATACTACAATGCTATAGTAACCAAAAACAGCATGGTACTGGCATAAAAACAGGCACATAGACCAATGGAACAGAATAGAGAACACAGAAATTAATCCATGTATCTACAGTAAACTGACTTTTGAGGAAAGGTGCCAAGATCACTCATTGGGAAAAGGACAATAAATGGTGCTGGGGAAACTGGATATCCATATATGCAGAAGAATGAATCTAAATAGATGCCTACCTCTCACCCCTACAAAAATCAACTGGAAGTGAATCAAATCTAAATGTAAGACCCCAAACTATAAGACTACTAGAAAAAAACATGGGGGAAATGCTTCCAGACATTGGTCTGGGCAAAGATTTTTTAGAAACAACCTCAAAAGGACAGAGAACTAAAGCAAAATTAAACAAATGGGATTATATTAAATTAGAAAACTTCTGTCTATCAGAGGGCACAGTCAACAGAGAGAAAAGACAGCTTACAGAATGGGACAAAATGTTTGCAAACTATTTATCTGACAGGCATTTCGTATCTAGAGTATACAAGAAACTCAAACATCTCAACAGCAAAATATAAGACAATCCAATTGAAAAATGGACAAATGGTCTGAACAGACATCTCTCAAAAGAAGACATAAAAATAACTAACAAATATATGAAAAATTTTTTAACATCACTAATCATCAGAAAAGCACAAATAAAAACCACAATGAGGTATCATCTCACCTCAGTAAGGATGACTATTATAAAAAAGACAAAAAATAACAAATAGAGGACAGGATGTGGAGAAAAGAGAACGCATATACTGTTGTTGGGAAGGTAAACTAGTTCAGTTACTATGGAGAACATATAGCGGTTTCTTAAAAAACTACCATATGATTCAGAAATTCCACTGCTAGGAATTTTATCCAATTGAAAGGAATTCAATATATTGAAGAGACATCTGCACTCCCATGTTATTGCACAACTAGTAACAATTGTCAAGATATGGAACCAACTTAGATGTACAACAACAGATGAATGGATAAAGAAAATGTGATTTATAGACCCAATGAAATGGTATTCATTCATAAAAAGAATGAAATCTTGTCATTCATTGGCAACATGGAGCAGGCACAGAAAGTTAAACTAAGACATGAATAAACACGTCTCAAAAGAAGATATACAGGCAGCCAATAGACACATGAAAAAGTGCTCAGCCTCACTCATCATCAGAGAAATGCAAATCAAAACCACATTGAGATACCACCTAACCCCAGTAAGAATGGTCATCATTAATAAAACAAACAACAAGAGATGCAGGTGAGGATGCGGAGAAAAAGGAACGCTTCTACACTGCTGATGGGAATGCAAACTAGTGCAACCTCTTTGGAAGACAGTGTGGCGGTTTCTGAAAGAACTAGAAATTGACCTTCCATATGGCCCAGCAATTCTCCTATTGGGAATATACCGGAGGAACTAAAATCATTTTACAAAAAAGATGCTTGCACACGTATGTTTGTTGCAGCTCTATTCACAATAGCAAAAACACGGAACTAACCATGTTGCTCATGGAAGCTGGGCTGGATTTTAAAAATGTGGTACATATACTTGATGGAATATTACAAAGCCATAAAGAGGGACGAACATATGGACTTTGCAGCAACTTGGATGGATTTAGAATCTATCATACTCAGTGACCTATCACAGAAACAAAGAACAGAGTACCATATGTTCTCACTCATAAGCGAAACTTGAACAATTATAATACTATAAGGAAGGGATTGACAGTAGTGGGAAACTGTCGGGGGGGTGGGATTGGCAGTTGAGGGAAACTGCTAGGGGAGAGAGGGGCATACCTCATCAACAAGGGTACCTGCATAATCAATGTTTGTATACCTAACCCTGAATTGTACCCCACATCTTTATAATAAAAAAAAAGAAAGTTAAACTTGCATGTTTTCACTCATAGGTGGACACTGAAAAAAAAGTTGATCTCATAGAAGCAAAAAATAGAACAGAGGACACTAGGGGCTGGGAAAAATGGGGGGCAAGTGAGGGATAGGGAGATATTTGTTAAAGCAGGGGTTCCCAATCACCAGGCATGGACCAGTACCCATTGCTTGCATTGCTTCCTGAGCTTGACATTATTCACATTACTGCTCCCCATTGCTCACGTTATCGCCCGAGTGCCACTTTCTGTCATATCAGCAGCTGCATTAGATTATCAAAGGAAGACAAACTCTATTGAGAACTGTGCATGTGAGGGATCTAGGTTGCGCACTCCTTATGAGAATTGAATGCCTTATGATCTGAGGTGGGGCTGAGGTGGTGATGCTAGCACTGGGGAGCAGCTGCAAATACAGGTTAACATTAGCAGTGAGGTTTGTCTGCACAGAGACCATAATAAATCAATTGCTTGCTTGTAGACTCATATCAAAACCCTATCAGTGAGTGGCAAGAGAGTTGATGCACTTCAATTGTACAACTGCATCTGATGGCAGGCTTTAAGTTAGAATCTAATACTTATTTTAGTCTGTGTGTGACCTACCTATTATTTTATTTACCACTTCTGTCTGTGTCTTTCTTTTATGCTCAGTTGCATAATTATTATATTATATATTGCAATGTAATAAGAATAGAACTAAAATGCACAATACATATTATGTGCTTGAATCATCCTGAAACCAACCCCCCCACAACCCTATCCATGGAAAAATTGTCTTCCATAAAACCAGTCCCTGAGGCCAAAAATGTTGGGAACTGCTGTGTTAAAGGAGACAAAATGATCATTAGATAGGAGGAATAAATTCTAGTGTTCTATAGTACTGTAGGATAACTATAATTAATAATAACATTTAATTACAAATATTTCGAAGGAGGATTTGAGTGTTCCCCATACAAAGAAAGGATGAATGTTTGAGATGCATATGCTAATTATCCTGATCTAATCACTATACATTATACATATCAAAACATCACTATGGCCCCATAAATATGTGTAATTATTATATGGCCATTAAATGCAATAAAAACCCAGGCACTAAAAATCTGTGTGTGACTATAAGAAACAGGAAAACTTATTTCTTTGTAATTTGTTTTCCAGCTACTTGCTACTCCCAGTCATCATCGACAATAACAAACTGATGTGCTTGCAATAGAATTATGTGCATGTTGATGGTTCAAGATCATGGTAAGAAGGGAATGAGAGTTGCATCAGTTAAGGTCTCTGGTTGTGAAAAAAAAGACATACTCTGACTAACATGGGGGAAAAAGTTTATTGAAATGATCTGGAGGAGAGCAAAGAAAAACTAAGCAAAGGGGTCCTAAAAGGGCAGCTCTAGGTGACTGGGAGCAGGAACTTAGGCACACACCTTGGGCACTGCAGCCTGATAAAAATACTGTCAGTCATTCTCCAATCCTTGATTCATTCCGCTCAAGATACAAATTCCAATGAGAGAGAATGGAGTGGGCCAAGTCTGGGTTCAGGCCTACCCTCCTTCTACTGGTGATAGATGGGGATCAGGTGGGGCTGTCTAGGCCCATTGAATGGGCATGCAAGCATTACTTTCCAAGAGTAGAGGGAGTAGTCCAAAGCAAAATTAAAGTTATGCTATGATAACAGCAGAGATGATAGAGGTTGTCAGGGCAAAACATATAAGTATCACCAGAATTGACATAAGTAGATCCAAGTAAAGACAAAGTAGATTCAGTGATACCCATTTGTATCACTTTGCCAAGGTCTGTTGAGAATACTGTCCCTTTTTAAAAGAACAGAAAGCCATGGTGCTAGGGTCAGTGTTCAAACCTAGGCTATTCAAGAGGATTAATTGGGTAAGAATAGCCAACATGACATTCCCCTATGAGTCAGTATATGCTAAGTGTTTTTTCTCATATTAACTAATTTAATTCCCATGAAAACCCAAAGAGGTAGGTATTACAATCAACTTTCATTTTACAGAAGAGAAAACAGAGGCATAGAGAAGTTAATCAACTTCCCCAAGACTACACAGGGGGTACCATAAGCAGCGGAGTAAGATTCAAACCAAGGCAGTAGGAGTAGTCTGTGCTCTGATCTGCCATTGCTGTAATATAAACCTCTGAATCCTCTGGATCTTCACATAACAAAATACTCGAAGACAATATTTCTAAGACAATGTGGGGCTCTGTTACTCTCTCTCCTATATCGAAGAGAGGAATCAACAGGAAGAGGGACATTTTAAGTGCCAGTTAATCCCTGCCACATGGACCCAGCTTGGGGATTTTATCAATAAACACCTGTTCCTATTCAAAGAGAACACACCGAGACAGAAATCACTGGCATGCAGAGACACATACTCACATCCCGGGAAGCTGACTACACAGTTGTATTTCCTAAGGGCAGTTATTCGAAAGTTCTGTCGTTTTATTTTTAGTTTCCTTCAGATTATACCCCAGAGCACATCTTTTTACTGTCTCTCCCAGACACTCCTCTGCTTCTCAAAAGGAGAAACACTGAACCTTCTCTCCTCCACACTAAAAGGCCTTTGTCCGAAACCACACATGTCGATTTTAAACAGAAAATAATATTAAAGCACAGTACTTCCTTTATGTGCTTCATGCAGCTTTCTGAGTTCCTGTGTCCCTGGATTTATGATGTGCTCTATACTTTCCACCTTCTCAGTGCTGTTTTCCCACATTTGAAGGAGAAATGATCAAGAGATTTGTGCTGGAGTAAATTTATTCTGTCTTGAGCCGGGTGAAGTTTCCAAATTCACCACAGCATGGAAAATATAAATGCTGTAAGCATCGTGCTTCCTTCCTAGACACTGCAGACAGAGACAGTGGGCCCAGAGCAGAAATGAACGTTACATTCTCATAATCACTCGCTGCTCAGAGCCTTTTGGCTTTTCGGACTTGAGTGACAGAAACTTGGCCAGATTTCATGACCTTCATACTTGGTTTCACATTGGTGAGAAAAATCTCCCATGGGCCCCCCTCCCTTTTTAACACCCTCCCTCTCCTTAGAGATGAGAGAACCTCAGCCAGGGATTTGTTCTCAGTCTCAGCGCAGGACGGTAGAGTCAACAGTAGAAGAGTTTGTGAGGGAAGAATTCATTTTCACCTTTCAAGAAATTAAGCCGTTGACTTTCAGTCATAATCCTGAAGGTATACAGCATTCTATTTAAAAAATGTGAAGCTTAGGCTTGGGGAGCAGAATCCCAGGAATAAGGATTTGCTGGATGGGATTTCCTCCCAGTTGTGTCAGGATACCTCAGCTTTCCTTACTGTTCCCTTCTATATGTGTCATAACTGTCCACCTGTTCCTGTCATGTCAGAAGCCCCCATATCCAGTGGACTTGGCCCCTCCATGACCAGAGGAGGTTGGTTACAGGGTTGGTTGGGGCATTAGGGGATGAATCAACATTTGTTACAGAGGAGAATGAGAATCAGCTACTTTTCTCCTTGATGTCTGGAGTTGGGCAACTGCCACCATAAGGATCTTTAATCTATGAATTTGGTTAGGTAAGATGATCTCAGTTTTTAAGACCTTCAAGCTTTACTGCTTTTCTTCTTGCTCCTCTGATATCAAAAACAATCATTTACTCATTCCATAGTTCCTTTCAGTGTTCTGACAGGAATGATAGCAGTGTGAAGATAGTCCATATTCTGCCTTTGGGATATCTGCTGTTTGAGACCAAGAACACCTTTCATCAAAAATCAGGGACCTGGCTGGGCATGGTGACTCATGCCTGTAATCCCAGCACTTTGGGAGGCTGAGGCAGGAGGATCACTTGAGCCCAGGAGTTTGAGACCAGCATGGGCAATGTAGCGAGACCTTATCTCTACAAAAATGAAAAAATTAGCTAGCATATGCCTATAGTGCTGAGGAGGCTGAAGCAGAAGGATCGCCTGAGTCCAGAATGTAGAGGCTGGGGTGAGCCATGATAGTGACACTGCACTCCACGGTGGGCAACAGAGTGAGAACTCACCTCAAAACAATCAAACAAACAAACAAACAAACAAACAAACAAACAGAATAAAGAGCCTCCCTGACCAAAGTCCTCCTTCTCTTTGTCATGCTTTTGTCTCCAGCCAGGCTGGCATCCTTGCTGTTTCGGGCCCACTGGATACTCTCCCACCTCAGCGTCTTTGCTCTGGCTGTTCCCGCTGCCTGGGAAGCCCTTGCTCCAAATGTTCACTTGGCGAATATCTTCACCCTCTTGAAGTCTTTGCTCACTTTCTCAGTGAGGTCTACCCTGAGCATCCTACTTAATCCAGCAACACTCTACCTTGTCCTCCCCTCTTCCAGCCTCCTCGCTCTGCATCTTGGTTTCATAGCACTTACCCTTCTAACAGCTATGGCACCTGCTGATTTATTGTACTTAATACACATTTATGATGCTTCTTCCAACTAGAATAGAAGCTCACAGGGCAGGGGTCCTTCTCTAGTTTGTTCACCGATATATCCCAAATCCCTAGAACAGTGGCTAGCACAGTCACTCAAAATATCTGTAGGAACTCAAACTATTTGCGTTTAAAGACCATTATGGTCAGTCAGAGCTTACCAGTGTGTCATAACCTTCTGATGTACCACAAATGGGTTACAGATGTGCTGAGGCATTGACACCCGCACCCTCGAGGTGCCTGGCCAGAGTTGAGGCAGCTGAATGCTGTGACAGTTATGTCGTGCTCCAAGTAGCCTTCTCCATTTGTTCCAATATACTTTATAATATTGCCATTTTCTAGGTGTGCCAATACATTACAAAGTTTGGGAAGCACTTCAATGGCTAAACTGTGTCTTGTCATGAAGAAAAATGGATGTGTTGTGAACTCTTCACCCTGGAAAGTGGGATGCCTGTGTCCTCTCTAATGTGTTCCTATATCTTGACATCAATATTTATCAAATTTTAATCACACGTTAGTTCAATAACAATTTCTGTTGTTGACCAGTAAAATATTCTTTTGAAACAAATGATTATATGTCATAAATTACACATTTTGAAACATCAGGAATCTATGATAAATGAATAAATGAATCTATTAAATGAATCTAAGAATTAGTGAATATGTAACAAGAGAATAGGGACAACTAATAGAAATGTTGACATCATTGATGGTTGCTGTGGAAGTGGTGATGATAAAATCTGGAGGTCTTAAAGATGGTGATAATGGCCGGGCTCGGTGGCTCAGCCTGTAATCCCGCACTTTGGGAGGCTAAGATGAGTGGATTGCCTGAGCCCTCGGGTTCGAGACCCGCCTGGGCAGCGAGACCTCATCTCTACAATAAATTTAAAAAAAAATCAGCCGGGCGTG
>NW_007030367.1:159671-204192 GCF_000164805.1 Carlito syrichta | reverse complement strand
GCCACTGCACTTCAGTCTGGGTGACAGAGTGAAACTCCAACTAAAAAAAAAAAAAAAATGGTGATAATGGATTTTGTCCTGCATTTTTATGTCAGATGCTCTAAAATGGCAGTTTCTTTAAGAGAAAGGAAGTGGGTTGGGGTGGAGGGGCAGTGGGAGACTCAAAATCTGGGGATCTGCTTCCCAAAATATTCCTTCCATCCCCCCTGCCCTTTTAAAACCACAGTGAAAACTCTTAGCAGCAACTTTAGGTTAATTCTAACTTATGTATAATAAGGAAGGTCATGGCGCTAGCTTTGTTTACCTGTACTAGGTGTCTTAAAAAATATCACTGAGCCAGGCTCAGTGGCTCAGCCCATAATCCCATGCTTTGGGAGGCTGAGGTGGTGGATTTCCTGAGCCCGTGGGTTCGAGACCCACCTGGGCAACTTGGCGAGACCTCATCTCTACAATAAATTAAAAAATTAGCTGAACGTGGTAGCACACGCCTGTAGTTCCAGCTACTTGGAAGACTGAGCGGAAGGATTGCCAGAGCCCAGCAGGTCAAGGCTGCATTGGCCGGGAGTGTGCCACTGCACTCCAGTCTGGGCGACAGAGTGAGACTCCAACTCAAAAAAAAAAAAAAAAATCACTGGACTGAACATGGTGGCTCACATCTGTAATCTCAGCACTTTGGAAGGCCAAGGTGAAAGGAATGCCTAAACCCAGGGGTTCAAGACCAGCAGAAAACTTGGCGAGAACTTGTCTCTATGACAAATCAAGCAATTAGCTGGGAGTGATGGTGTGCACCTGTCGTTTCAGTTATTTGGAAGACTGAGGCAGAAGGGTCACCTGAACTCAGCTGGTCAAGGCTGTGGTAGCTGTGAACATGCCACTGCACTCCAGCCTGGGTGACAGAGTGGGACTCCAACTGTAAAAAAAAATCACTGCAGGGTATATACAAATCACTGCAGGGTATATACTTGGCTGCTTGGTGAATGGGTATTGAACCAGAGCTATAAAGGCCTGAGAGGCAATGAGCCAGAGATTGAAAATCAAGACTGGAAGAGCCAGGGAAGCCTGAGAGGAAAACTCAGGGCCAGACAAGGCACTTGGCTGGATTTGGGAGTGCCCGGAATCTGGCAAGCATGATAGAACTTAGAGCCAGGAGTTAGGCAGAAGCCAGGAAACTCTGGGTTCATGAGGTGAAGGCTAAATGGAGTGGGGAGAGAGGGTCAGGAACAAGACAGCAGGAACCAGCAGCAGGGATGTCTTGAAACCAAGACAACTGTCTCAGCCAAGAAGCCTCATGTATGCCTCTTGCCAAGGTGAAATGTAGTACCTGGAGCAGTGCGCCAGGAACTGCAGGTGGGAGCAGGGTAAAGAGGCTTAAGGGCCAGGGCAGAGCTAGAGCCAAGGGAACATTCTGGCATTCAGCCTTCCTTACTGGGATGATGATCGCTTCGTTCCCCTCTTTCTAGATCTTATGCAGCACTTTTGACCTAGAAAGTCTGGAGCAAATGGACCAGGATGTCAAAAAGGAGGATGAGTGTTCCCTGAGGTCCCTTCAACAGATGGGGTCATGGCCAGAGGAGCCATTGCCTGTCAGTTTTGAGGACTCAGGGAAAGGTTGATGCCTGAACAGGGCAAGTTCAAGATGGGGCACACCCAGACTAGGGCCTCAGTTTTGTATTTGTGATTTTAAAAATTAATGCTCATCCATCGATATAATGAACATGGTTTTCTTCCTCCATTTATCCAACTCTTTTTTATTGGGTACGTACAATGTGCCAGGACTCTGCTGCTTCCTAGCTGTGTTAACCAGATTCTTCTAACACTGAGTATTTTTATTCTGCCCTTGAACTTCCTTCTCCCTTCAGCTGATACTCTCCTTTATGAAGGGAGTTTGCTTGAACTTTATTTATGTCACTTTACCTGCTGCAGACTTTTGTTGGTATGTGCATTTCTGACCATTCTGTAGGTATTTAGAAGATGACTATTTGGCTTCTGCATATTAGTCTGCGATTATATATTCCAAAGCTGCACATGGTCCAAAGTACATTCACAAGAAAGATGGAAAGTCAAGAGGCAGACAGTCACAATGCAGCCCTGCCCTCTAGCCTCAGACTCACTTGGACTTGGTATTCCAGATCCTGTGAGCCATGAGGGCACAGACTACTTGGGTGGGTTGGACACTGGAAACAGATGGACTGAATAGAGTTGACCCGATATAGCAAAGTAAGATAGAGAGAGAAAGTAGATGAAAATTAAGATGGTAATAATAATATTAATGCCACTAATAATTCATAATCCATGTAGACACAATAGCATAATCATAGAGAAGGAAACGACCTTTGAAGCCAAGAAGACATAAGTTTCAAAACCAACTGTGACCTCACTATCTTTGCAGTCCTGACCAAGTCACAACGTTTTGGGTCTTAGGTTCTTCATCTTTGATATAAAAATAATGCCACCTCACAGGAAGGGTTGTTTTGAAGATTAAATCAGTGTGATCATGGATTTAAAATGCCTGGAGGACAAGCCCTCTGGTTGTGACATAAGACAGATAGTTAATACGTGATAGGTAATAAGAAGAATAGCCACTGTCTATTGAGCATTTATGATGCTCTAGATTATGTAGCTGGCACAGTAATGTCTTGTCATTTCTTGCCACCTTTGAGGTAGGAATTATCCACATTTTAAAACTGAGGATCCCGAGACTTCAAGTGAGTAAATTATGTAAGTTACTTATCACATAACTAATGAAAAACCCAGGCCAGAATGAGAGAAGCAAATTAATATTTACTGAATGCTTTATGTGTACCAGGCTCTGTATTAGATGCATTATAAGCACTGACTCATTGATTCTCATAATCATCCTAGGAGATGGGTGCTACTATCCCATCATACCTGAGTATACTATAATTGTCTCAAGGTTCTGTAGAGGTCTATCAGTAGTCAAGATTTTAGCCTAGATCTGGTTACTTCCAAAGCTTATTAGATATTTTCATTTTGAAAAGAGAAGGTGAAGTTATGGCTCTGGTTTTCCTACTATGAGATAAAGTTTGGGTATCTAGAATTGAAAAAATAACTGATTTCAGGAATGGAGAACAGATTTTGACCTTTGGAATTTGTGGCAATTTTGAGATCCATATCTCCTCAGATGGGTTGCTTTTTTCCATTCTTAGTCATCCCAGGTCCTCTTTGGCAAACGTAGGAGATATGTGGTCTTGTACACGAGGGATTCAACTCTATAGGCACTCCTGGAGTCTGGCCAGTTGGAGAATCAGTGTTCCCAGCTTCTTGTGTGGTTGAGGCTAATGTCTCAAACCAGTCAGGACAGATGCTCTCTGTACCCGTACACAGGACCAAGCTTTAAGAATGAGAAATTGAGAATATTGCCTTTTGAAAAAATAAAAAGTAAAGTGAGGAAAACTCAGGTCAGTGGAGGCCACTTGGTCTGGCAAGCTGTTGGTTTAGCTCACTCTTTTCCCAGGATGGCTCAATCCTGACTCAGAATCTTTGGCGGAGTGACTGTAGCCACGGGAGTTGTGACTATTAAGGAAAGCAGGAAGAGAAAGCAAAGCGTTCTCCACCAAGTGTGCTGTGACAAGAGGCAGGGTGGTGAGGAAGACAGAGAAAAACAAGTGCTGTTGGAAAGTCTCCATCTAATTTATGTACTTCACAAGGACAGTGGCAAGACCATTGGTCATTGGTATGCTCGGAGCAGATCTTACATATGAGCCTTGTACTGAAGGCTTTATTTTCATCTATTCCACACTCAGTAAATGGTCATTATGTACTTACTATGTTTGGAATAGGATATAGCAGTGAGTAATTCCCACACGGGTCTTTCCTTCTCCTCCTCCTCCTTCTTTCCCTCCTCCTTCTTCTTTTTAGAGAAAGGGTCTCAGTATATTGCCCAGGCTGTTCTTGAACTCCTAGTCTCCTAAGTAGCTGAGCCTACAGGCATGAAGGCTTACATTCTAAAGGGATGAGGTGGATGTACAGATGATTAATCAAACTAAATAAGTAAATAACATAGCAGAGTATTTTAGAAGAGGATAGCCTTCATGGAGAAAAATAAAATTCAAAAAATGGGATTAGGGAGGGCCAATACAATTACTCTGAGAGGGAGCTATTCTTATTATATTAATTTTTTGGAGGAGATTACACAGCTGAGTGGTAGAGATTCCACTATAAACCAAGTCTTTTTTGAATGAAGCTCATTCTCTTCTTTACTGCACTCTGCCTTAGTTAGATGTTGAAACAACGAAAGGTTGGACAGTCCAAGGCAGTTGCTAATTTTGTAGCCTTTTCTACTTGCCTAGAAGGCAGTTAGATAATTCTTTTGTGTACAGCAGTAGAGAATTTATGTGGACTATATGTTTCAGTGAAGAAAGTCTCTTTTCCCCTGCTAACAGCAAAGATGTTTTTGAGGTCAGCATTTCAGCCCTAGAGCTGAAGATGAGCTAGAGTGAAAACCCAACCATTGTATTTAAGAAGATGATTTGTATTTCCATTGGGTGCAGATACACCAGCAAGCTTGCCCTAAGTTCTTAACTTTGTCGTTGACAAGCATTGATACTAATCAGTAGCCCATTTCCAGCATTGTGGTAATCATTTGATCTTTTATTAAAGAAAATTCTTCCAAAAATATTAATTTTAAAATTAATGTCAACACTTTCTGACATTCCATCTCTGAATCCTGAAGAAGAAAAAAGTTTTAGAGTTTTTTAATAATCTTGGTAAATATTATTTGAACTTTACTTCAAGCCAAAACAAGTTTCATGGGGGAAAAAAAATCCTTTCTTCAGTCATGGGCAATAAATTTGGCCAGGAGGGTCTGAAAGCAAGAAACTGAACTAGCTAAATACTAAGTGGGCATTCATATCCGCAGACACCATGAGTTTCCCTAAAATAAAAAAGTGTTTTCAAGAAAATGTTCAATTCTTACCCATTGGCTCTTTATCTTCTGAGTGGGCATGTGGACGCACCACGTGGTTTTTTTTTTTTTTTTTTCAAATAGCCAGTGGTTAATAAAAAAGCCACTGACTGGACACATTATCCAGTGTTCCTCATGTTGGTGGAAAGAAGAAAGAAATGAGAGGCTAATGATTCACTCAAAATCCAAACATCTCTCCCAAGATCAAGGTTTTTAAGAATTAAGGGGGTGTGCATGTATGCGTGTGGGTGCATGTGCGTGCCCATGTCTGTGTGTTTATAGAAGCTGGTGTATTAGTGAAGCTTTACCTCCCTTTCTGTAAAGGAACTTTGGCTTTTCATCTGTTTTCACTGATGCTTATTAAGAAAATACATCAAGGGCTTGAAGCAGAAGAAAGTATTCTAGATGGTTCTTTCCCATCCAGGAGAGTGTGTTTATTGTCTCTTATTTAGTAATTGCTCAAGTCAGTGGAGGAAAAGGGAGGACAGACACACAAAAACAAAGAAGAAGGAAGAAGAAAGTGGGAGATTGAAGGGAAGAGTGGTAGGGAGTCCTGAAAGGTTCTCAAGTGGCTCAGAAGTGGAGAAGAATGAAAACAGCCTGAAGAACTGGATGTCGTTCTTTTAACCCCAGGCCTCGGATAAACCTATCTAAGAAAATAAGGTAGACGGTGAAATGAAGTTAGCTCAATGGCATTACCTGGTGAAGAAGAAAACAAGCAACTTTTTTTTCTTTTCCTCATGTAATAGAAGTTATATCTATTTATAATAAAGCATGGGTTGAGAAGTCATGTAACCTGGGCTTTCATCTGACTCTGCTGCTTCCTGGCTGGGTGACCTTGACCAAGTCATTCAAAATCCTTTAAGTCCAGCATGCTGTCAGTGGCGTCACTCCTTATTCCTAGTTCATAGGATTGCCTTGAGAAACACACAAGATAATTTATTACATTTTTATTGTTTCATTCAATAAGCAGTTATTGAGCACCTGCTATGAAAAAATTGACAAACCTCTGCCTCAATCATACCTAGCTTACATTCTAGGTATATTCTAAAATACATTTCAGTATATATTATAATATTTGAAATATATATGTTTGTGTATATATATATATATATATATATATATATATACACACACACCATATATTATAATATACTAAAACATATTTTACTTATTCCATAAAGATGATGATTTTGGTACCTACTCTCTCTTATGGAAGAATTTAATAAAACACATCATTCTGTGGCTCACATACTACATATATTTGGATGGAGATGTGTGAATTAAAGCTTAATCAAGCAACTTGTGTGGAATGCTGGCATGTGACTTCCCCAACACTTGGTTGAATCTAGCTTCTCTCTACTCATTTAGATTTCCAGCAGATAATTGGTGTTGCCAGAAAAACAACGTCTTAAAAAGAAGAGCAGGAACATCTGTGGATAACCCAAACAAGACATTAACCACTCCTGTCAGTTTGAACAGAACATTCACACCCAGACAGGTTCATTGCTCTGAGACACACCGAGTGGGGATGCCGGAGACTGCTTTTCTTTAGCTGAGACAACAGGATGCCTTTCTCAAAGGTAAGAAAGTCATTGCTATAGGTGTTCATATATGAATAAAACATACTTGGAATCTGCCCTTGCTTGAAAATTACAGGATTTCTAGAAAAGGATCCAGATCTTTTAGCCTTCTTGCCCCACTCCTTCCTCTCCTATTCCAGTTTTGTTCCGATAGTTTCCCACAAGGCGGAGGTAGCCAACGTCAGGGGCAATGGAAGGCTCATCTGGTTTGCGGGGGGTGTGCTATAATTCTACCTCCTGAAGGTAAGATAAATTGCAGCCAAACAGCAACTCAGAAACTGCAGACATACCAAATACTCCAGAAGAATAACCCTGAAGCCCAGTAGGTCACTAATCCCTTTCGTGAGGGCTCTACCTGCATGACCTCATCACCTCCCAAACATTTCACCTTCTAACACTATCCCATTGGGAGTAAGGATTTCCACATCAGAATTTTGGGGGCACATAAACATAAATACAGCACTCCCTGAATGCACTTTTTTACCCATCCAATTTTCACTATCACATCTCTCCCTGGACACCAAAGAGAGATGATCATCACATAATATTGTGGTAATGAAATGATTAGAATAAAGTATAACATTGCTTTTATTTCACTCTGTTTAATCTTCTTTGTATTACTACTACAGATTGTGATAATAACATGGGCTACTTATTGATCACTCAGTTTGTGCCAGGAATTACTTAATTAATTACTTTAGCGTTTTTTTTTTTTAAATCAGTAGTCTCACAGCTACTGAAGCTTTGACCTGCTGGGCTAGGTGATCCTTCTGCCTCGGTCTTCCAAGTAGCCGGAACTACAGGCGCGCACTACCATGCCTGGCTAATTTTTTTTTTACTTATTGTAGAGATGAGGTCTTGTCAAGTTTCCCAGGCTGTTCTCAAGCCCGTGGGCTCAGGCCATCCTCTCACCTCAGCCTCCCAAAGTGCTGGGATTACAGGCTTAAGCCACCATGTCCAGCCGCGATATTTTAATGAGTCCTCCCATGAGGTAAATGTGACTATTATTCTCACTTACAATTGAGGAGACAAACTTAAGGAGTTGAGTGACTTTTCTAAGTCACCCAGCTAGTAAGTATCAAAGCCAAGAACTGAAACTCTGACTTATACATACTTGTCATCATTTGGCCATTTTGCCTTTCTCCTTGGCCTAGCACCACACCTCTCTTTTTTCTTTTCTTCCTTCTACCTCACTATCCACTCTGCCTTCACACCTTCGTTAAAGCAGGTAACTGTAGAAACCAAATGAGAACATTGAATTAAAAACAACAACTTGACTGGATGCGGTAGGTCACGCCTATAATCCAAGCACGTTGGGAGTCCAAAGTAGAAGGATTGCTTGAGCCTAGAGGTTCGAGACCAGCCTAGGCAACATAGTGAGACCTCGTCTCTACGAAAATTAAAATAATTAGCTGGGCACGCTGTAGTCCCAGCTGCTTGGGGGGCTGAGGCAGAAGGATCACTGGAGCCCAGGAGAGTGAGAACCTGACTCAAAAATAAAACAAAACAACTTTTAAAAAAAGTTTAAAAATACTGTATACAACATTTTTTTTCCTTGCTTTTTTATGTTTGGAAACATATGTGTTGGTTTTATGATGACTTGAAAGCAGAGTTAATCCTTTTCCCTAGGTAGTCTACACCAAAACTAGTACAGGCTTAAATAATGATATATAGTTTTGGGTATCTTCGAAGAAGATTTCAGGCATGGCAGAGAGCTTTTATTTTATCAGAGAGATGTTTTCTAATGGGTTGACTCTTGTCAAGAACAGCATTGAAGGATGATTATAGACCTTTGGTGGTCGATGGTGACCAAGGTGACAGGGCTCCTCATTGCCCCTCAAGGAGAAAGAGAATATCTAAAGACTAACATGAACACACATTTTCAAACCTGATTAAATGAAATGAAAAACAAAGATGTAAGCGATGCTTCCAGATAAGTTTGCAAAAAAAGTAAAAAGAGCAAATATAAATAACTCTGAAAAGGTGTATAGTATTCTAAAGAAAACTCTCTAGACGTATTATGAATAGTGTCAGGGTGTCCTGAGTGTTTTATAGAGCAGTGATTCTTTTGAGTTGGAGTGCTTCATTGTGCTCCATAGGAATTGGGGTGGTCTGAGTAAGAGAAGGGCCTCCATGTTTCAAAATTGGATGGGTGGTAAAGAGCGCGGCTCCAGTTGAAGAAATAAGCAAGAGCTACATGAATTTGCAATGGGCTAATCCTCCGTGTAGACCCTACACAGATGCCGGGCCTCAATTAAATTAAGATGGAAAATTTTGGCCTGCTCAGTTCGTGACAACCCATCCATGTGAGGCATTTAAAGTACATGCATGGCAGATGTGTTGGGATTATTAAGTGTTTTGGCAAATATATAAAATCTATTTATAAAATACCTATTTAATACTTTTGCCAGCAATTCACATATATCATCCACTAAATTAGAGTTGATACCTGGTGTTAGTCCATTGAACAACCCTTTTCCTTTCTAGGCTCAGCCAGAGTCTCTCCCTTGAAAACTGTGGGCTCCAATCTCTGCCTCCTGAACCCATCCCTTCCTTTCTGCCTTGTTTTTGCCACCCCCTGTTTTGGATTCTTGTCTTAATCTCCACCTTGGTGTTGATGCTTTGGAGTTTCTTTTGTCTTCTGGACCATCAGTACTTAAAAAAAAATTTTATTTACCATTTTATTTGTGTATAACTTTGAAGGCCAACTCTGTCTGTTCCCAAGATCAAAATTCCTTAGACCCAAACCTAGGGCAGAAATCTGGTCTGTCACTCTCACTCAGATAGTAGAAGAAGCTCTACCCTTATGCGTGCTTAAGACACATAATCTGTATGAAAAGAAAGTCCTGTGTACCTAGTGTGCCCAACTTTAATTTATTCCTCACCAATAAATTTGGGGTGGGCCCAAGAATTTCCTTACGCCCTTCAATCACAGATAAGGTTCTGTTTTCCTTCTCCTTCTTTATTCTCTTTTTTCATTTCCATTCCATTGCAAATGTTATTAGCTTAGAGCTCTTCTCTGGGTATCGCTGGTATAGGGCCAAGATGTTGTTTTGGTGTCTCAGAAGGAGAAAACAAGTGTGAGAAAAAGTTTTTTCCAGGCCTATCTAACCACATGGACATGCAACACTAGATTCTACATAAAAACTTCTGTTCATTAGAGGCAAAGTGGACAAAGCAGGAAGTTGGAGACAACACCCAGCTCCACTGATCTTCTACCCTTGGTCCTAACTCATTCTCTCTTATATATAGCATTGACTTTATCTGGAGGCTGAATCCCCTCTTGGTTGCAAGATACAGTACATTAGACATCACCATGTCTATAGGCAGAGATGGAACTATATCTTCTAGCGTCTTCTTAAAAGCAAGAAACACTTTCCTAGTATCTGTCAGCAGACCTTATTTAATAGGCCCTAATTGAGTCATGTGTCTACCCCTAAACTATTTGGTAGCATGGGAAATAGATTCCATGTCTGGATGAAGCCAATCACTGGGGAGATGTGCATGTTGGGGGGGATCATCGATGATCACTACGCCATCTCTTGTATACCAGGTCTCGCCATTGCCTTTCTCCATAGGATATGTACAAAGAGGCCTTGCGACATGAGATTTGACATGGGTTGAATTGCAGCTGCCTATGTTTCTATCATGATTGGAGATAAGAGGCTCAGGGTCTCGGAAGACTTGTTTCAGAGGCAGGAAAAAAGAGCGGAAATCTGTGAGATTTTGTTTTATGGGGAAGGACAGCGAAATTCGCTAAGCCCCTCTGATGAGCACCAGCACTCCCTCTCACCCTGTCCTCCATCCCAGAGTCAAGATGCAATAGTTGAGCCTCCTGGATGAAGAAGTCATAGAAGGTCTGGGGCTGTGGCACCAGAAAGGAGACTCGCCACTTCACACCAGGGAGGAGGCCCTGTAAAGTCACTTTCCTCCCTGGGCTCTTGTACTTCTTCATGGCACTCTCACTCTTACTCCCCCTATGGTGTGAGAAACCCACGTTGGCCTCCTTTCAACTCCTCAAGCAAACATGATGTCTCTTTAGCTCAGGGTCACCACATGTGGTCTTCTCCTCCCTCAGTTCTTCTTCTTCTTTGTTAGTTCCTCCTTTATTATTCAGATCTTGCCTCAAACTCTAACTCTTCGGAGAAGCCTTCTTTGACCCTTAAGATTAGTTAGATTTCTTCTTTATAAGCTCTCACTGTTGGTAATGGGGATGGTAATGTATTTGTGAGAAAAGGAGTATATGGGAAATCTCTGCACCTCACCCTCAATTTTATCATGAACCCCAAACTGCTATAAAAAATAAAGGCCATTGAAAAAAGCTCTGTGGTCAAATAAGTTTGGGAATACTTTGTACTGGAATTCTCTCTTGGGGATTATGATGCTCAAACAAAGCACATATGAAAGGCTCTAAAAAAGTCCTGTGATAAAGAAATCCATCGTGAACCAAACTTGTCTGACCTTAGAACATTTGTTTGCTCAACATCTAGGTACAACCGATGGAATTAGCACTCCACAGAATGTTCTTGGAAATGCTATTCTGCAGTGCCTCTAGGGCTTGGGAGAGTCCATGCAGTAGTACTGACCAATGAAGGCTTTGCAACTGTTCAAACATACCTAATTTTTTAAGGAAAAAAAAATAGAAAGATTATGGGCAATTTAGAAATAGTTCTATCTTTTCTATCATTAAAGAGATTGTACCAGTTGATGGCAGAGGTTCCTCTGTGCTTGGGCAGGATGGACACATGATAACTAATGGAACTGTGTTTTGGTCTATCAATTACATCCATGGGGATGAACTGTGTGCAAAAGTGAAGCATGTTCAGCTCAGCTCCCACAAACCTGCAGGCCTCCATCACTTCATTTATTCTCCAAGAGAACTTGCATGCACGTGCTCCGTTTTCCTCTGCAACCAAAGCTAAACATAAAAGAGAAGATAATTTTCATTTTAAAAAAAGTTAGCCATAATTTTATATTGCCATGGAGTCACACATTGTAACTTTACATTTCCATGAAACATTTACAAATAAAACAAATGGTAAAGAATAATTTAGATTCTGACCAGGATTTGACCTGTTATAGTTTTATCATGCTGTGTTCATTTTTCCAATGTGACATTTATATATTTCAGACATAATATAAAAAGTTTGTAGCTATATAATATTTTGAGATTTTAACTGAAGCTATTTTTCTTTTTAAAATAAAAATAATGGTACCCTAATTACCAATAAAAGTGTTTAAAGAACATAGCTTTAGAACTGGAACTAAATGGCAATACCTCATCCTAGGTATGGTACTGTTGGAAAATCTTGAGTTTTTTCCAGTCTTGAATCTCTGCCTCTGGGGGACAGGTCCTTTTTATCACAGGGCAAGTTGTAGACCAGAACACATTCTCTCCACCAGACAGGCAGATCCCAAAAGCTGAAGGGAGAAAGGTGCTATGCTGAGCTTGTTCAATATCAGATAAATTATCAGAAGAGAGGAGCCAAAAACTCCCACCAAAAAACCCCAAACCAGAATGAAAACATTTGTGTTTCAAAGGATATCATCAAGAAAGTGAAAAGATAACCCACAGAATGGGAGAAAATATTGACAAATCATATATCTGATAAGGAACTTGTACGCAGAATGTGTAAATAACTTATAACCCAATCATAAAAAGACCCGACTAAAGTAACCAAATTAAAAAATGAGCAAAGGATTTGCATAGATGTTTCTCCAATAAGAAACATGAAAAGATGTTCAACATCATTAGTTAGTACAAAAATACGAATTAAAACCACAATGAGATAGCATTTCACATCTACTTGCATGACTATAAATCAAAGACAAACAATAGCAATGTTGATGAAGACGCGGAGAATTTGGAACCTTTGCATATTGCTAGTGGGAATGCAAAATTATGCAGCTTTAGAATACAGTTTAAGAATTCCTCGAATAGTTAAACATAGAGTTATCACATGACCTAGATATTCTATTCCAAGGTATACAACCCAGAGACAAAAAAAAAAAAAATCCACACAAAAGCTTTTATATGAATGTTCATAGCTGCATTATTCATAATAATGGAAATAATGGAAAAGTGGAAACAGCCCAAATGTCCATCAACAAATAAACAAATGAAATGTGGTATGTCCATATGGTGGAACATTATCTGGACAAAAAATCATGACACCTTGAAAATAAGTGAGAAAAAAAGGTCTTAAGGGGCCACATATTGTACAATTCCAGTTGTAGGAAATTTCCAGAATAGGCACATTTATAAACATGGAAAGTAGATTAGCAGATGCCAGAGGCTGGGGGAAGGAAGGATGGGAAGTGACTGCTCATAGGTGTGCAGTTTCTTTTTAGGGTGATGATGTTGTGGAATGAGGTAGTGGTGATGACTGCACAAGTCTGTGAATATATGAAAACTACTCGATTTTGCACTTTATTCCAAATTGTATCTCAAAGTGATTTTTAAAAGTAATTAATGTAAACGGCTTTGATATATACTTGAGGCATTACAGAACAGTGAGAAAAGATTATTCAATAAATGATATTGGGATTATCTACTTTATAATCCTTAAAAAAGTAATAGATTTACATATATACTATGCTTTAAAATATATTTTAGAGGGATTAAGGATTTAGACATCAGAATTGGTTTTATATAGAAAAACAAAAGTAGAAAGTTGAAATATTTATCAGGCATTTATATATGGAGACTGAATAAATTTTTATGCTAAGAAGCAATAGACTAAAACACAAATTAAATTATCAACATAAAAGTGAATATGTAAAAATTAAAAACTATTTAATATAAATATAAAAATAATAAAAGTGGGAATAACAAAATGGCAGAGAATGTATGGCAACAAACATGATTGACAAGGATTTAATACATTTACTCTAGAAAAAGTTATTTGATAAGATAAGTAGGCTGGGCTTGGTGACTCAGCCTGTAATCCCAGCACTTTGGGAGGCCAAGGTAAGTGAATTGCCTGAGACCAGGCAGGGCAACTTGGCAAGACCTCATCTCTACAATAAATAAAATATTAGCCGGGCATGGTAGCACGTGCCTGTGGTTCTAGCTATTTGGAAGACTGAGGTGAAAGTATTGCTGAAGCCCAGCAGGTTGACGCTGTGGTGTTCGTGAGCTTGCCACTGCACTCCAGCCTGGGCGATGAAGTGAGAATCCAACTCGAAAAAAAAAAGATATAAGAGTCAAAATAAAGTAGAGAATACAAAAAATAAGAGAAAGTTGCACAATTTAAAGTAGGTTAAAAGTTGTCTAATAACTGAAAAGGCTATGTGCTATTGTTGTGCAGAGAAAAGAAATATCCACTTGGTGCCAGGGAGGGAGACACTAAGGGGTAAACAAAATGTGGAAAAATATTCATCCATGCATGTAATCAAAGGCATGTACAAGGGAGGACCGTCCAAAAATGGAATTTATTTATACAAAATTGTGTATTATTCTTACATGTTTAAACTTCAGTCACCTTCAAAGTACTCTACATTTGATGCAATACACGGTGTTTCAAATAAGCCTTTTCTAGTACTCAAAACAGTTTTTGAACTTGTCAATGTTGATGCCATTTAGTGCTTCTGCTGTTTTTTGTTTCACCTCTTCCACATGGGCAAAACGTTTCCCTTTGAGGACTTTTTTCATCTGGGGAAACAATAAAAGTCATTCAGGACGAGATTAGGTGAATAGGGAGGGTGGGGTATAGGGATCATGCAATTTGGGGTCAAAAACTGCTGAACACTCAGTGTGGTGTGGGCAGGTGTGTTGTCTTGGTGGAAGAACCAGTCACCTGTTTGCCACAACTCAGAATGTTTCTTCTGCAAATTGTGGCACACAACAATGCTAGCTGGTACACTGATGCCCATGGGTTCCTAGAACACTTACCTGGTGGGGAGAGCCTGCACTACAAGGGACCTGCCTCCAAAAACTATTCCGGGTTTTTTTGGGTTCCTTTGTGCTTTAAAATGGTCAACAGTTCTTCTCCTATTGAATTAGCTAGCATTATAATGCTCAAAGTTAGTGTGAAGAAAGGTGAAAGGGGCATATTTTCAAATCTAGATAAACAACATAGTGTCATGAAAAGATTCATATTGGTTTTGAAATTATGCAGAATTAAAATCAAATGACAATTCTGTCACAAGTTGTGTGATCTTGGTACTAAAACAACCTCTCTGAACCTGTATTATCAACTATAGGGTACTTATGTTTCTTACCCTGTAGTATTGATTGAAAACTGATGATACTATGTGCAAAGAATCTAGCTGAGTGCTTGATACATTGTAAGAGTTCAGTAAACAGTAACTATTAGGATATTATAGTTGGTCATGGGAATTAATAAGGAAGAAATTTAGCAACTAGTATCAAAAACCATAAAATGTTCATTATTTGATCCAGTAATTTTACTTCTGGCAGTATATTGTAAGAAAATAATCATGAGAAGAAAGAAAAAGATTATATGCACAAAACTATTTTATGGCATTATCCAGAATAAGAAACTACATATAATGATTAAAGTGAAGTATGATGTTACCACTTACTGAATGGAAGGATGATGAGACTATGGTGAAGAATGATTGTTTAACACTATGTAGTTTCCTTTAAACATTAAAAAACACTTCTGTGCATTGCAGGTCACAGTCAACAGGGTAAAAGGCAGATTAGGAGAAAATATTTGCAAATCATATATTTGATAAGGGATTAACATTTAGAATATAAAGAACTCCCACAGTTTAACAACAAAAAGAAATAATCTGATTAAAAACCAGAAAAGTATTTGATTAGGCATTTCTTCAAAGAAGACATACAAATGACCAACAAACATATGAAAAGATGCTCAATATCACTAATCAGACAAATGTAAATCAAAATCACAATGAGATACTACCTCACACTTGTTAGGATAGGTTTTATAAAAATAAAAAAAGTAACCAGATTGGTGAGGATGAGGAAAAATTGAAAAACTTGTGCACTGTTGGTGGGAATGTAAAATGGTACAGCTCTATGGAAAATTGTCTGAAGATCCCTCAAAAAATAAAAATAGACTTACTATAGAGAATATAATTCTATTGTGATCCAGCAATCCTACTTCTAAGTATATATCCAAAGGGTCAAAGAAGGAGGATCTTGAAGAGATATTTGCATGCCCATGTTTACGAGAGAGGACTCAAAAAACCCGGAAATATTTTTTTGAAGGATGGTCTCCTGTAGTTCAGGCTTCTCCCATTGGGTGAGTGTTCTAGGAATCCATGGGCATCAGTGAACCAGCTAGCGTCCTTGTGTGAGACTATGCTTGGCTTCAGTGAATTTTGTTTTTTGAAGATTCTGTCAATTATTTGTCCATTTCATCATGGGTGATTTACACAAACAACATGTCCTCAATGCTCTGAGTGTTCAGCAGTTTTTGACACCAGACACCATGACCTCTGTACCCTATCCTCCCCATTCACCCGATCTTTCCTGAGAGATTTTTTTTTGTTTGTTTCCCTGCATGAAAAAAGTCCTCAAAGGAAAACATTTTGCTGATGTGGAAGAGGTGAAACAACAACAACAAAAATGGCAGAAGCACTTTAAAAAGGCACCAAAATGGATGAATGAATTGAAAAAGTGTTTTGAGCAGTGGAAAAAGCATCTTGATAGATGTATTGCATCAAGTGGAGTGTACTTTGAAGGCGACTGAAGTTTAAACACATAAGAATAAGTACACAATTCTTTATAAATAAATTCCAAGTTTTTGGGGGGTCCCTCCTTGCAGAGCAGCAGTATTCATAATAACCAAGAGGTGGAGGCAACCTGAATATCCATCCATGAATGAATGGATAAACAAAATGTGGCATATACATACAATGGAATGTTAACCTGAAAAAGGAAGAAAACTCAATACATGCTACAATATAGATGAACCCTGAGGATATTATGTGAAACAAGCCAGTTACAAAAAGACAACTACTGTAAGATTCCATTTACATGAGGTATTTAAAATAGTCAAATTCATAGAAATAGAAAGTAAAATAGTGGTTACCAAGGAGTGGGGAAGGAGATTTTTCAAAGGGTATAGAGCCGGGCTCGGTGGCTCAGCCTGTAATCCCACACCTTTGGGAGACTGAGGTGAGTGAATTGCCTGAGCCTGAGGGTTCAAGACCTACCTGGGCAGCAAGACCTCATCTCTGCAATAAATCAAAAAATCAGCCGGGCGTGGCAGTGCGCGCCTGTAATTATGGCTACTCGGAAGACTGAGGCGGAAGGATCACTGGAGCCCAGCAGGCGAGGCTGCGGTGGCCGGGAGCGGCCACTGCACTCCGTCTGGGTGACAGAGTGAGACTCCAACTCAAAACAACAACAACAACAAAAAACCAAAAAAAAACACCCAAAACAAAGGGTATACAGTTTCAGATTTGCAAGATGAAAAAGTTCTGGAGATCTGTTGTACAACAACGTGAATATACTTAACACTACTGAACTGTACTCTTACAAAATGCTAAGAGGATAGACTTTATTTTTTTAGCCATAATAATAATTTACATTTTTTTAAAGCTTCAATAAATATAAATTGAGAGATTTTTGCTGTGCCAAGTCTGGTAACCTGGAAGGAGAAGATTTTGGAAAAGTAAAGATCAGGGATCCTCGAGGGCCACTGGGGAAAGGCAGGGAGGAGTCATTAAAATTTTATAGCAGGATCACAGAAGATTCCCTTTATATTTGAAAGGATACTGACTGTAGTGTAAAATGGATTAGATGAGCATCAAATTATATGTTCATTACAATGGTGTAAAAACATGCATATGAAGGAAAACATTAAGAGGAATGAGTTTCTGGGTGATTTTATTCTTCCAGTAAAAAAAATTATTTTCCTTGTCTTCTATGCTCCATAAAAGGATTAAACACAAGCCATACGATCTGAAAATCATTAGGAGAAAGGAGAATCTTGTTTATTTTCCTTCTATATCTTTCTCTTACTCCTCCAGTTATGCCTCTTCAAGTGTTAGTTTAAGGCTGAGTGTCTCCTGGGCTGCCACCTAGTGGTCATTCCCAAGCTGTCAGCTAAATTTAAGATATGCCAATAACATTTTGTTTTGTGTCAAATAATCAGAATACAATTTATGAATATGATTAAAATTATTCTAGTAAATAATCTTAAAATATGCCTCTTAGAGACCAGTCTTGATTGCAAGTGGTCGGGATGAACCTTGTGGCCTCTTTAACTCTTTTCCAACTCTTTTATGTGGTTTAAAGAGGAAAAAACTTTTGAAACGCTGGACATTTTATATTAACATGGCATAATTCATATAAAATTCCTGTTGGTTTGGGTTTTAAAAATTCCATATTTAATAATTATTAAAAGACACTGGAGGTTTTACCCAAAAAGTGGTGATCTTTAGACATAGATATCATGACTAACATTTTTAAGTTGGCAAGTTCATTATTTTCTTTGCCAACTTGTTATTTTGCAATAAGAAACTTTTCCAAGTGGATGATCAAATAATCCTCAGGGTTCAAAAATAGTATATGTTGCTTCAGAAAAAAGTATATTTTAATATAAAAAAATCTGTGGTGCTTGCTAATTAATACATTTTAAATAAATATGATATGAAACAACTACTTTATTCCATTATTTAGGACTATTTTATTTTTATTGGTAAATGTTAATTTTTTTTCAAAATACATGTAGACTATAGACATCAAATCAACGTAAGAAATTTCAAAATCTTACCTTATGCAACTATTTTTTCTTCTTTCTTTTTCCTGTTTATCCATTGTAAAGACTATGAAGTAAAATTTTCTTTTAAAATTCCCAAATGATATATGAGTTTATGAATTAATTTATATTTTAGAAAGGCAGAGACTCTGATCTCAAATTGCCTACTTCCAATTCTAACGTGACCTTTCTGAACACATATGTATTCTTCGAATCAATTAGTTTAATGGTCTTTATCTGCAAATTGGGATGAAAGCCCCACCTACCTCCTAGGGGTTTTGAAAGGTTAAAGAAAATAATGCATAAAAAGCACTTAACACAGTACTTGGTACATAAGAAATACTTAAACAATCTAATGTAATATCATTATAAATGAAGAAACTCTATACTAATGAAATAGGTCAATAATTATCGCAGCATCATGGTATACTAATATCTCCCACCAGATCAGAGATGTGATTTCTTTAAAAGTATGTGTGTATGTGTTTGTATGTGTGTTGAGTGAGTGACTTCTACCTCTAGAAATTTTTATTTAAGAGTTGTTATTTTGATGAATTATTATCACATGCATGTCACAGCCTGTTCTTCCTTAGATATTGATTCTATACAGTGTTCAGAATAGAAATAAGAAAATGAGTTTGACCCAGAGCCTGACCTGTTATATTATTAAGTTTTCATTAAAAAGATATAAGAAGAATTCCAATATTATGAATGTAAAAGATTATCCACATTCCATTAAGCTATTTCTTTATTTCAATAGCTTAAGAGGGTACAAGTTGTTTTTGGCTACATGGTTGTATTGTATAGAGGCAAAGAAGTCTGGGTTTTAAATGTATCCACTATTCCCACCTGGGCACATTGTGCCCGATAGATGATTTTTTTCTATTCTATATTACTTAAAACCACTTCTTGTACACTACTGCTAAGTAAAGCTTTAATAGCTCTTGTATTAGCATTTTCAACTATAATCTAAAAATCGTTTTGATAAACAAGCTTTTTAAATACCACTTCAGTTTCCTTAAAACATTGATTGTCATCCACCATATTGTTGTCTAACTAGGGAAACAGATTAACTGAGGAATCTTTTATGATGTGATAGATCATAATAAAAATACATATGTTACAAATTAAGTACACAAATTGGAGGGATACAGAGAATAGTTCAGAGCCAGGAGTAGACAGTGAGGAAGTTGTCTATAGAATGTTCCCGAAGGCAGTACATTGGCGAAGTTCTGGATTGTTGAAGAGACTGTCATGGATGATGAATGCATCACCGAATCAACCTCTTCCCAAGCATCAGGCTGGTCAGAAGAGGACTGAAGGATGGAGAAGGGAGACTCTCTGCTGAACCCTGAGAAAAAAGGGAGAGATGTCAAGACTCAAGCAAGGGGGACGAAGTGAGCAGAAATACAGACTCTGAAATATATTAATACATGGTGTGGTCTGGCTGAAAAAAGAGGATCTGGATGGTGCAGACACAGCCACTAAACATCAGAATTCAGCCTTGGATCTGAGTGTTCTGACCCAGATTTGGAGAATAAGGATGCACGGCTCATGGAGAAATTTGCTATGTTTCATTCATTTAGTCAGCTGTTTATTCAGCTTCTTCTGTAGCAGAAACCATTTCAGACATAGTCCTTGCCTCGAGGAGCTTAGTGGCTGACAGCTATGGGAACATGCAATTACAGGCTATCTATCAGGATGCTTAGAACAAGCGTTTTGGCGTTATCTGGACCAGGGTTCTCACCAGGGAACCTTGGTGAGTTGCTTGACCTTCTTATCCTCATGTTCCACATCCATAAAATGGAGTCACTACCAAACCTATTTTTATGTGGGTTTTTATGGGATCTATGTGATATGTTGCCACCAAGTTCTTGACATAATCGTGACTTAATGATAGCTATTGGGTGGAAAAATACAGAGCCATGGGGTATATGGGAAATAGCTAGTCCAATTCTGGGGAAACCAAATGTATTGGTCTTTTTTGCATTGCTATAAAGGACTACCTGAAGCTAGATAATTGATAAAGAAAAGAGGTTTATTTTAGCTCACGGTTCTGCATGGCACTGGCTATCTGCTTCTCATGAGGGCCTCAGGAAACTTACAGTCATGGTGGAAGGCAAAGGGAGAGCTGGAGTATCACAGAAGACATGGGAGAGAGAGAGAGAGAGAGAGAGAGAGAGAGAGAGAGAGAGAGAGACAAAGGAGGTGACAGACTCTTGTTAATGACCAGATCTCACATGAACTCAATACCGTGGGAAAGGTACCAAGCCATTCGTGAGAGATCTGTCCCATCACCCAAACACCTCTCACTGGGCCCCATTCCAACAGTGGGGATCACATTTCAGTGTGAGATTTGGAGGGCACAGCATCCAAACTATGTCACTAACTAAGATGTCATGGAAGATGCGACATAAGGCGAGGCCCAAAGTTAGCCTGATAAAGGAAGGGACATAGGGAGTGGGGGAGAAGGAGTGGTTCAGGGAGAAAGAGTTCTAGAGGTGAGAGACTAAAAGACATGCTGAGGGAAGTAAACATGATGGGTAAATGAACATAAAATGGAGTCTCGAGAGAGAGGTGGGTCTTTGACAATGTAGGGTTGCCCATGTTATGGATTGCTTGAAACTCACCAAGCACACACCTGCCTCATGAACATCAACTTGACATTTCTTCAGCCTGGAAAGCTGAATACCTGCCTGGAAGTTAAAATACCACATGCTTCTCTCCCTTATGTCCTTCAGGCCTTCCCTCAAATGTCTACATATCAGGGACGTCTTCCTTGATCACATGGCATAAAATAGGGCAGTACATGGTAGTGGTGAAATAGGGAGATTCAGGAGCCGACAACTGGGACTTGCATTCCAGCTCTGCCCCTTCCCTGCAGCAAGTTACTTAACCCTTCAGCACTTCAGTATCCTCATGTGTGAGATGAGGAAAATCATAGCATGAGGCACAGAGGTGTTGTAAGGAGTAAATGAATTAATAGAAGTAGACCCTTGAGAAGATTGCTTGGCACACGAGTGCTAGGTAACTATCTGCTGTTATTGTTACTCTATATTTTTATTATTATATCTAATAACATTAAGAAACAAGACATACAATAAAGAGGCCTCTTTCAGTATGTTCAATGTGTTGGATAAGCTGCTGGGAACTAAAGTTTCATGAGGGAGATGATTTTTTTTTTTGCTGATATAGTTGTTTTTTTTTTTTGCAATTAGGAAACACATCAAGTACATCAAAAAGTATATACTGAGTACCTGTGTGCCTATCACCCAGCTTAAGAACTAAAATACTACAAATGCTATTAAAGGTTGGGCATAGTGGTTCATGCCTATAATCCCAGCACTTTCAGGGGCCAAGGTGGGAGGATCACTTGAGCCCAGGAGTTCAAGACCAGCCTGGGCAACATAGCAAGATTTTGTTTCTACAAATATATATATGTACATATTTGTATATTTGTATGTATTAGCCAGGCATGGTGGTACATGCTTGTAGTCCCAGTTACTTAGGAGGTTGAGGTGGGAGGATCGTCTGAGCTCAGGAAGTCAAGGCCAGGATAAGCTGTGATCATGCCACTGCACTCCAGCCTGGACAGCAGAGTAAGACCCCAACTCAAAAACAAAACAAAACAAAACCCCTAAATACAGTTGAAACATCTAAAGGTGGTTTGTTTCTTTATTATTGTCCAATGTAAGTCACTTGGAAGCTACTTCTGTGGGGTGCTAACAGGTATGAAGTGGGGAAAAGGTTGAGGGATGAGGTTCAAGTTCATTTGGGAAGTACTAGGTTTTAATAAAGCAAAATGGGTTATTTTCTTCAGCATTACACAAACCCTCCAAAAGTTAACAAAGGAACTCCTTTTTACGCCGTCTTTTGGGACTATGTTTCATGCAAAATAGTTTTGGAAACACCCATCTTTGTTATACTACTATGTCAACTCCAGAAAGTACCAGTAACCTGATAATTTTCATATCATTCAAAGAGGATGAATTAATTTTAAATATTGAGTAAGAAATAGGGCTTAATAATTAATAATTTTGGTGCCAAGAAGATCAGAGCCAAATGGGCAGTTCAACTTTAATAACTATGGAGTTATGGTCTGATTATTTACATTCCAGTTTTCTCCATAATCTTGCTATTTTATTCCATCTATGTTTTCTCTGGTCTTGATAGTTCTTCATTTTAATTTCCATTGTATATGTTATTGTGATCACTCTCAAATTCCTTGGGGAACAAGACGGGAATACATTCATTAAATTCAAACAAAGTACACCTAATTGTCTTCTCTCAAAAATGGCTAAATTTTACAATGATTAAATTGTAAATCAATAGTGATTTAATCACTATTGAACACTTCTTTTGGTTCTTTTCAAATTTAACATTGATTAATACTGAGATTAGGCCGTTAGTATTGACGTAAGCCAGAAATTGGACAACAGCCATACCATACTTATAAATTCAGTCATTTCAAGGTTATGTTGTGGTAGAAGTCTGGGTCAGTGATGATCTGATGGATTGGAAGATGGGTGGGGAAAAACTTCTTGGAGCAGTTGGTCCTTGGGCTGTGATTTAAAGAGGAGAAAGTTGTGGTTTGGTTGTTGTTCCATAGATATGGAAAAAATTGAGCAAAGGCTCATAGCCAGGAGAGGAAGAACGAGTGGAAGGAACCACATGACAATAAATTTAGTTGGTCTGGAAGGTGAAGGCTAGGTTAGAGTAGGAGTTGAAAACAGCCAGAGAGGGCGGGTCAAGCTGGGAGAGGCCTTTGAAAAAAATACTCGGAAAATTGTGTTTTACTCAAAGTGTAATATGAAATCAATCTAAGGCTACAGTTCAGTAGAGGATATGGTCAAAGTGATGAACAAGGAAAATAGAAAGAGTAAGGAGTGACTTCAGAAATTGTAGCTCTACAAGCATAATGTATGGACCAGTAGATACGATATAATCTATTTGAACACAAGGAAACCATATTTGTTGAATGGTTAGATACGTGAGTGGTGAGTGAACAAATGGTTATGTTGATGGAGATGGGTAATTCAGCTTATAGAACCAAAGTAATAAGTGCCCATAATCAGGAGGGGGGTTTGTTGGAGACTCTCTGTGGAAAAGTCAAGAGGAATAGCAGTAATAACAACAACAATAATAATTATATATATATATACACAGATATATAATATCAGGCACTGTTCTGATGAAATTATAGTAAGAGATTGGCAGTAGTGGGATACTGCCGGGGTGGCGGAGATGACACATCAATAAGGGTACCTGATCTCAAATTAGGAGAAGGAGCCCCAAACTTTATCTGTACGCTGGCCACTTGTATACCCCTAATCCTGAATTGTACCCCACATCACTAAAATAAATAAATAAATAAATAAATAAATAAATTACAGCAAGAGAGGTGAGATAGGCAAGGTTCTTGCCTATAGGGAGCTTAAGATCTGGAGGTAGCACATTCATACTTGTTCAACACACTCTTACTGAGCACCTAATACTGGCCAGGATATGCCATGTGCTGGTGGTAGAATAAAAGATACAGTTTTCATGGAGTTTACAGTCTATGAAAACATAAAGAAGTAAGCAGGCGATTAACATAAAGTATGAAGACAATCTCTATAGGGAAAATACAGAGAGCCAGAGCAAGACTGAAGGGGTGGACTGAACATGCACAAATGGAAAAGTTGTGTTTCTAAAACTTCGGGAGTTATGACTGTGGCCAAATCACTATTTTGATAAGCTTCTTGGAGAAGGGGATAGTGAGACACCTCCAAGGGACATGCTTGAAAAACAATACTGATTCTAACAACTCCAACATAGATTGTGAAAACTTTGGGGGGCCGGCGGGGGGAGGGACAAGAAACACCCAGAGCATGCCTCTACAACTTTATTGAAGGAAAGAGGCACTTCCACAATCCCTCTTGATTCTGGCAGTTGTGGATGAATCACCTGATCTAGGTGTTCTATGCCAGAGATGGCAAATGTGTGGAACATTTGTTAACACTCCCATCTCTAATATTTATAACAGTTATCAACTTTTAATCCAGTCTACTTTATTCAGTGATCTATCACAGAAACAAAGAACTGAGTACCACATGTTCTCACTCATAAGGGGACCCTGAACAATGATCCTAATACTACAAGAAAGGGATTGGCAGTAGTGGGAAACTGCCAGGGGAGGGAGCCGGGGGATGGAGCACACTTCATCAATAAGAGTGCCTGATCTCAAACCAGGTGATGTGGGGACCAAATTGAGGCCCAAACTTTACCTGTACAATGATCATTTGTATACCTAACCCTGAATTGTACTCTACATCTTTAAAATAAGAACTAAAAAATAAATAAAAAAGAAAAACAATACTGTATCACTAAATTGCTTTCTAAAGAAGTTGAAGTTGGTTATCTTCAGGGCTTTTCTTTTGCTGAACTGGGGATGTAAAGCTGATGCCAGAAAGAAACTGTTCACAGGCAACAGAAGAGAGGCTACTTGCCAGCAGGCTCAAAAGTTTTCCCTCCCTACTCTTCCCCTGCATAGCATCTAGCTGCTCCTTTACATTTGAAGATTATTGATTTGAAGAGGCACCCATTGGTAACTTGTATTTCTTTTTTTCTTTTTTTTTTGGAATCAGAGTCTCACTTTGTCACCCAGACTGGAGTGCAGTGGCATGCTCACGGCCACCCCAGAGTCAACCTGCTAAGCTCAGGCGATTCTTCTGTTTCAGCCTTCCAGGTAGCTGGAACTACAGGTGCATGCTACCACACCCAGCTAATTTTTTTTTTTATATATTATAGAGATGAGGTCTCACCAAGTTGCCCAGGCTGGTCTCGAACCCTGGGCTCAGGCAATCCTCTTGCTTTGGCCTCCCAAAGTGCTGGGATTACAGGCTTGAGCCACCACGCCCGGCCATTGGCGTGTATTTCTTGATCCTGGAGTGTGCTATGGGAATGTGTAAGTGTGGCACCTGACCCTTACCGTTAGTTGGGGAGGGGGTGAACGGTGCTTGAATATGTAGTACTGTAGTCCAGAATGAGAGAAAATAACTGTGACCAAAGGGGTCAGGTGCCAGAGGATCTAGTCACTTCCAATGAGACACATATTTACTAGACAACAAGATGACTGCTGGGCCAACCCTCAAAAAAAACCATCAACTCAGTAGAAAATAAGAAAAATGAGCAATTGTGGATTCACTACAGCATTTAGAAAGACCAGGTACTATGTGAACTGCAGGCCCAACCATCAAACCGTGCAATCAAAACTACCTGTCCCTTAATATAACCTGTTTCGAGCTTTACTTCTTACACTAAATGTCTCTTGACAGTGACACATTAGGAGTGTGTGATATCAGGAGAGAGTCAGACAACAGCTTAGAGGTTACCCACTTGAGCAGATAGAACTTAATCTGCTTTGAGGTTCATGGGGTAGCCTTTATTGCTTGGGCAGGTGAATCTGTGATTCTTGGAAATCGTGGGACAAGGAGAAAGAACTGTGATAAGAACCAGACAATTTTAGGGACATGGTGGTCTTTTACCATAGTGAAGGTAAAAAATATCTTTTTTTGTTCCCCTTCAGTGAGTCAATTTAGCCATTATACTAAGACTTGTGTTTTCTTTTGGGCAAGTATATTCAAAGGTTTAAGTTTTCCTTTGGGGCAAATGGGAGAACAGATTACTGATTTTAAAAAGGCAGGGAATTTCAGACTCTGGGGATCTGGGGAGAATTCAAGCGGCTTGAACTGATGACGCTTTCAAAACCAAGGCAAGCACTCCTCCATGGTGGTGCGTAATCTTCACCCCCTGCCCATGCTGATTTCAAAAATGGAAGGAAGCTGAAACCCAAATCAAGCCTGGTCCATTCTCCCCACAACGTCTTCCTATGACAAAAGGTGTTCTTCCTTAAATAAAGCCAATTTCAATGGAAACCTTTTATTTCCTCTTTTTCATGTAATTAAAAAATAAATAAGTCACCAAGAACCAATGCAGAGATGACCTCCCCCCTGAAAAGAATCCACGAGGGCACACTCATTGTCGGCTCCTGTGTGGACAGTAGACAGAGGAGTACGCAGAGTAGGCACACGCATCTGTTAGCTGGGGGAGGGTTTTGCGTCTGAAATTATTTCTGACTGCTAAATGAAGAAGTAAAAGTGCTCTGCCATGTGCCAAGTGTTCACATAGAAAATCAGCGTCCCCCAGGGAAGGGGGGAGGGAGAGAGAGACTCGGAAAAACTGAATATTGGAGTTTGGAGCAGGTTGAGAGGTAAGGGGGGGGATTTCATCTCCAAGGTGGTCCCATTTTAAATCTGTTTTGCCCTTCTTACAGAAAGTGGCTCTCTGTATACGTTTACACACCCGCCTGCCAGCCAGCGCTCCCTGGCCTTCCTCTGTCTCACTCCTTTTAAAGCAACAGCTGCCCATTCATGGGCCTGGGCAAACACCTGGGCTCCTTGGCGCTGTGTGTGTGTGTGTGTGTGTGTGTGTGTGTGTGTGAGAGAGAGAGAGAGAGAGAGAGAGAGAGAGAGAGAATTTTAGAACTTTGTGGAATCTAGGGCCCCAGTCAGCCTTAGAAGATGCCCTGAAGCTGGTAAAATGATGCCCTCACTGGGAAATAGAGTACGGAAGCAAAATAGGATTGTCTCAGACCTATGATTGCCCTGAACAAAAATAGTTTTGTCTAAAAGATGTTTTTTCTGAACCAAGCTTTCCTGTAACATTTGTAAGCTATAGCATGCAGGATAGAGACTCTGGAATTAGGAAAATTTTGCTTTCGTCTCTGCTACTACAAACTGTGTGCTCTTGGGCAAATTGTGTAACCTGTCTATGCAAAGTTGCATCATCTTTAAAATGGTGACAAAGATTATCTTTTTCACAGGATGCTTGAGAGGATTAAACACAATAGGTATGGTCTAAAGTAGGTTAGTGTGGCGTGAGATAAGCTCATAGCAAACAGTATCTGCTCTGTGACTTGGGCTTGGTATTATGCTAATTTATTCTGCCTGACATAATAGTTGTTATACGTTCTTATTAAATGTTATAAACACAATTCCTAATTCTCAGGAATACACAACTAAGACTCTCTTACTGTGTCATCCAAAGGAAAAAAAATATTATTCCCTAAGAAAACTTTCTTGCTTCTGGTTTCTCTCCCCTATAGGTAGCCATGATACAACTCTTCTACATATTTATTCTTTAGTATTCTACATTGACTTAAGGGTTCCACTAAAACTTATGGTGGATGAAAGAAAGAGTAATGTGATTACAGGATTACTAAATCCTGTGTGACATGGTTTGTTACTGCTTTGCATTTATTTTGTAGAACATAGAACTCAACAGAGCCACTTCCCAGCCTTTTTTCAATGACAACCCAGTGAACTGTGACCATCAATTACCTTAGTCAAATGGAAGATAGATGAACTGTTTTGCTTTTGTTTTTTGAGTTGGAGTCTCACTCTGTCACCCAGACTGGAGTGCAGTGGCTGTTCCTGGCCACCGCAGCCTCAACCTGCTGGGCTCTGGCAATCCTTCCGCCTCAGCTTTCCAAGTAGCTGGAACTACAGGCACGTGCTACCATGCACGGCTAATTTTTTGATTTATTGTAGAGATGAGGTCTCGCCAAGTTGCCCAGGCGGGTCTCGAACCCTCGGGCTCAGGCAATCCACTCACCTCGGCCTCCCAAAGTGTGGGATTACAGGCTGAGCCACCAAACCCGGCTCTGTTTTGCTTTTTAGACCCCCAAAGCAATGTCGATTTGGCAGAGATAGGCGTTAAAACAATCCAGTTTTAGGTGTGACACATTTTGCATTTATTCCCATTTGTAAATGTCTTTCAATTTGGAGGAAAATGTAAAAAAGTCCTTGAGAAGATATTTTGAAGTTTAATTAAAATGCAATTTGAAAACATATCCCTATGCTTTTGTACTTGTAAATATGAGCATATTAGGAATTTACACAGAAATGTGAATGTTCTCATCCTGATGTTGGGTAGCTCTGGTTGGGAACTGTGTACATTAATCTTCTGTCAAAATAGCAGTGTGCCTCTTTTGCACAACTGAGCCCTGTGGGGAACTTCTGTGCAGCGTATTCATAGGAAGAAAACCTGATATTTTAAATTCTCCTCCCTTCCTCTGGGAGGTTGCTGTATACTCAACACAAACCCTTGCTTCTTGTACTTACAGAGCTGGAAAAATTCCCACTAAACCTAAAACTGAAAAACAAAGGGCACTCTGGTGAACAGTTGATAACCTAGTGCAGTTATTCTGTAAGTTTCTTGTTTTCAGAATAAAAGAAGAATGTGCCATGGGAAACTGAAGTACTCAAAACTCTGGTCTAACTCCTAACTTCAGCAAAATTTTTGTGTAAGTCTGGTTTTCAGTTGATTAATCCAGAAACTGAAAGCACTATTAAATTCAATTCAACAAATATTTATTGAGCACCTGCTATATATTGAGGCTGCTACCTAGTGTTGGATGGTATATGTTGAGTAAAACAAGGTTCACAAGCTCATCAGCGAAGTAATACTGACAACTGAGAAGGAATAGTTCTTCTCTTAAGGACACAAGATAATATAATTCATTGAAAAACCTTTAGCCTTAGGGATCTTAGTAGCTACTGGTTCTCAATACCACCTTTGAAATTGGGAGTAACTTATCAAATGGCAGCATTTTGTTAACTATGTAATAGATGCTTTCATAATAGTCTTGTCTTTAGCACCTTCTGGGTTATGACATGAAGGGAAGTGGCAAACATTTGTGCCTGGAATTTTTTTATCCTTTATTTGAGGAGGAAGTGGTGAGTCTGCTAGAGACACTTCCTGCTCTCAACCAAAGTGCACACTGTTGACAGAAGATGCACACTCGGCGGACATTGTTTCTGTCCACAGCTGGTTCTGTTTATCCATGAACTTTGTGGCAAAAGGGGAAAATAGCAATTAAACTGTAAACTACTCTAGATTATAAAATAAGTTCCAGATTATCTAAAAGTGAATACCCTGTGATGGTGTAAGTGTTCTGGAATTTCTTACAAAAGTCCATCACTTGAGTTCTTTTTTTTTTTTTTTTTGAGTTTAAATCTCACTCTGTCACCCAGGCTGGAGTACAGTGGCAAGCTCACGGCCATCCCAGTGTCGACCTGCTGGGCTCAGGCGACCTGCTGGGCTCAGGCTCAGCCTTCCAAGTAGCTGGAACTACAGGTGCACGCTACCATGCCTGACTAATATTTTGATTTATTATAGAGATGGGGTCTCTCCAAGTTGTCCAGGCTGTTCTTGAGCCTATGAGCTCAGGTTCAAGAACAGCTTGGGCACTCTCACTCGGCCTCCCAAAGTGCTGGGATTACAGACTTGAGTCACTATGCCCTGCCTTAGAGTTCTTTAAGCACGTGTGGGTATCCATGAAACCATGTTTCAGTATTTAAATGAATTGCCATAAAATAAAATTGAATTATTAATAATACTTGACTTTGTTGTTCTTGTTGGGTCCGTTGTAGTATATTAGAGAAAGCATTTTGAATTTTAAAAAATGGACTCCCCTTGTCCTTGTACAGTAGATACAGAAAATCAAATAGATGCTTTGCTCAACTGGTACTCAGAATAGGTAATAACAAATTAAAAATGAATTTTTAATCATCAAGGTTATGCTATACTTTCTCCCAAGAAAAGCTTCACTTCCTCTATATTTCTTAGATTGACACTTCCTGCATTCCACACTAATTTTTGTAGCAAGGAAGGGAGATGCCATTATTGACTTTAAATATTTTCAGGACCAATGATGTCAATATCATTGGTTCATAATAGTGTCGCTCTGAATACATTGGTTGTGTTATAAGCACATTCTTTAAAATTCACTTCTTTTACAGTGATGGCTAAGACAATACAGGGAAAAGGATTTAAGTGTTCAGTCTTTACACTTAAATGTCACTGTTTGTCTTTTGGAGATGGTCTCCACCATGTCCAAAAATAGCAAATTTTTATCTGAATAGAATATGAAGGAGGTAATGGTATGTTAGCAGATTAGGTATTATTTTCTTAATTCCAGTATACTTAGTTCAACTTGCCTTTATTTAAATTGTTATTGCTTTATAACCATTACTTAAGTCAAGGATAAACTATGTTCACTTAGAGTATAATTTGCTAAGAGTTTATTTATATTTGAACACTTGTTATCTTAAATTATGTATTTCAGTTTTTCTCTCATATAAAATGACATCTTTTTCCCCAAAGGTTTTTTGCTTCCTTCATCTCCCCACTCCATTTCTTATCCTGTGATTTTACTCTTTATTACTGCTAGAGGACCTAGGGTACGACTAAGGGCAATGTTATAAATAATGCTTTCGTAGCATTGATTTTATAAGCCCCCAAGTATCTCCCCCCCCCTTTTTTTTCTGGAACGGGCTACTTTGGAAGAAAACCTTAAAGATGACTTGCATTAAAGGTGAATCTGATGCTTTCTTGCCTTAATATCCAAGTATTTACCAAGTTAGTATTTAAAAAACGTTTTTCATGTAAACAATTTACAAGGATTTGGTGCAATTTTTTTTTTTTTAAGTTAGAAGTCACCTCTGTTTCCCAGACTGGAGTGTAGTGGCATGATCATGGCTCACTGCAGCCTCAACCTCCTGGATTCAAGCAGTCCTTCCGCCTCAGCCTCCCAAATAGTTGGAACTACAGGCATGTGCCACCATTCTCTGGTATTTGTTTATTTAGTTTTTATTTTCTTAAATTTTTGTAGAGACAAGGTCTCTCTATGTTGCTTGACTGATCTCAAATTGCGGGCCTCATATGATTCTCCTACCTCACCCTCTCAAAGTGCTGGAATTATAGGTGTGAGCCACCATTTAAGGTGTAAAGTTTCAGATGGAGTTTTGCAAAATGCGGTTATATCTGTTTTTAAGACATTCCGAACTACTTATTTGCACAAGTTAATGTATTGGCCTTAAATTTCTAAATAGTCTTTAGGTGTAAAAACCATTTCCAAGAAATTGATAAGTGAAGCGAAGCACAAAATCTCTTATGTGCTCGCTGACATAGGTTTAAAATTCTTTCCCCAAAATAGTAAAATGAGTCTTATTTTGAATGCTATGAGACTCAAAAATATGAATAAGTTCAATATGAAAAAGTATTCCTCCCAGAAACATAACCCTACTCACACACTCAGCCCATACTAATCTCTCCTCCTAGTTTTATTTAGTTTCCCTTTTATTAGATATCCAGAAAATTTTGGACCATTCCAACATTTAGCTGACACACACATATACACACATACATATGAGTGTGTATATATATGCATAATCCACCTACTGGAGTAAAAAAGTCTTTAAGGCAATTACAGTATTTTACTTCCTGTGCACCCCCAAACATCTCATAGACATTAAGCAAGATATTGGGCATAAGTGGAATATAATGGGGGACTTCAAAAAAACAGAATTATCTTTTGGAGGGGGGGCTCCTTGTACAGGCTTCCTCTGCTAGGAATCCATGGGCATCAGTGTACCAGCCAGCGTTGTTGTGAGAGGCTGCATTAGGCTTAGTGAATATATTTTTTGGAGAGTCGTTGAATGCATCTGCCCATTTCATGATAGGTGATCTACAAGCACATCTGCTCACACCTCACAGAATCTTCAGCAGTTTTTGACCAAAAATGGCATGATTTCCATGCCTTACTCTTTCCAGTCACCCGAGATTGCCCTGAGTGACTTCTTTTTGTTTCTCTGGATGAAGCAAATCCTCAAAGGGATGTGTTTTACTTATGTAGAAAAGGTGAAACAAAAAACAGCAGAAGCACTAAAAGGCATCAAAGTTGTCTAGCTGAAAAACTCTTTTGAGCAATGGAAAAAGTGTTTTGATAGGTGTATTGTATCAGGTGAAGAGTACTTTGAAGGTGAATGAACTTTAAACATGTAAGAATAAATACACAATTTTTAATAGATAAATTCTGGGTTTTTTTTTTTGGCCTTCTCTCACCCCTGTATTTTCTAAAATGCACTTTCTTGATTCATATTTTTGTTGTTGTTTGTTTTTTAACTGATGTGTCCTAAGCCGCAGACAGTTAAAGAAAGAAATCTGTAGAAGGAAATGTATTTGTGTTTTCATATGAACATAGAACTGGGAACAACTAGGATGATGTTCAAAATGGAAAAGGAATCCCATATAACATTACACCCATGCTGTTTGCAACCCGAGTTCCAGGAAATGTGACAACACAGGAAAAGAACTTTCACCTTGGACAGCTTTTTGAGTGGTCACAAACCTAAGTTTCTCTCCTTTTAAGGTAAGAACCTTAACAGAGAATTCTTAATAGCCCTTTAATGCTCATTATTGTTATTACTACCTATCAAATCAGACTTTACGTTGGTGAAAACTACCCATGGCCTTACAGATTATGACTGGCCTCTCTTCTTTTTTTTTTCCCCCCCCAGTTTTGGCCAACCTTCTGGACTAAGAATCTTTAATCCTTTCTCCTGATTTCTCTCTGTTTCTTTTCTGCCTGCCCCATCTGCACTTCAAATTGAACATACTTTATAAAATGATGTCTAGGCAGTTCAGTCATGCTATTGAACAGAAATATTGGACAAAATGTATTTTAAGTATTTTTTAACTAAAAGCTAATGTGGAAATGTTGGAATATATACCAGTATAAACGTATTAAGGTCAAGATTGTATTCAAATAGAATTTTAAAAGCTATATCATGTTCCTTCTACTAGAAATCTTAAGTATATAATTCACCTTCAAGTCATGATGTAATTAGATTATATTTTATTAGACATTCTTTACAAAATTAAAATACTGCTATTTTTACATGCACAGAGGAAAATCAGCCTGGATAATTATATTTAGGCATTCATTAAAACCAACCACAAAATAGAGACACTTTATTGTGTCATTTATCAACATACTTGATATGTATATCTAAAGTGCATTATGTTACAAAAAATATAGAAATTCAGCAGCACCAAGATACATTTACAAAATAAATACATCAGTTGACAAAATAAATTATGATAATGTGATAATAATAATTGGATTAGCCTTGGCAAAAAAAATATTCACAATGACCAATGTGCAGTTTCATAGAGCAAAGGGGAGACAGTTTTATTTCAATGCATTTACAGTATCTACAGACAATAAATATTTCTAATACTTTCCATATGTTCACTATTACAGAATTCTGCAATATGTCTGTGGAAGGTCTCTGCTGAAAATTTCAATGCCTCCTGCAAAAAGAAGGAAGGGAAAGAAGAGAAGAAAGCAGATTACTTCTCTTTATAAATGAAACGACATCAAATAAAGCATATAAACTAAACACAGAATCACAGTAGAAAGAGATTCAGGGGACTCCTTGTAAATATCTCCTATGGGAGGTGCCTGTGGGATCTGCCTGACTGTCCAGAACCTCTGTTACAGGCAGGGTCTTCAACCCGTCTAAATGATCCATGTGGTGCAGAAAGGATCCTGCGTTTGTAATTATGCTCTGTCGGAAAAAAGATACCCTGTGAGAATTTTCCAAAGCTGCCAGTTGGCAAGTTTGGGAAGGGAAAGGACACATTTGAGAACTTGGAAATAAGGCTAGGTCAGGCCATTCAGCATCAAATGAAACTCACTTAAAAGTTTATTCCCCAGTGATGCTGACTTAGACAATCCAGAGTTTGTTTTGTTCCGGTGCTCATTTGGTCAATCTCTCACTAACATAATGTACTATGGTGAGGATACTGAAGTAATGAGACTTTGAGTAAAGGATAGATGGATGTTTAGTTAAATAGAATGTTTAGTTGATGATATGATGATATCTGTCATTTCTTTAGCAGTCTTTAAACACCAGTGAATGAAACTATGACTTTAGTTTCTAAAGTCAAAACAAAAATAGAATCATTTGTCTTTCACTCTGCTGAGTTTTTGAATGGATCCTTCACTAGAAGTTGTGAAAGTCTATTCTAAATGAGAGAATAACTAAGAATAAATGGATTTAAAAGTATAAAATAGTAATCTTTTGCATCACTGTGTCTGTTTTATTATCCAGAATAAGTTACCACTTGGGATTGACATCTTTTCCAAGCTATCTGAATGCTGTAATGACAGTGTTTTTTAAGGTGCAGAGTTTTCTCTGCTTTTCTCTCTCCTTTCCTCTTCTCTTTGTGTGTTCTACTTCAGTGAATATGTATTAGTTTCTGAGGAAACAACTATAGAATGGAATTTGATTGACTGCGTCATTGAATTAACAGTCAGAGTTTTAAATGGCAGACATGTATAGGGGTGAAACTACAATACAGCAAATCCCTGACAATTTCAAAGTTCTATGTGCAGCTTAAAGAAAGAAAAGTAAATCGAGCATTTAGAGTGCTTTAATGTCTTAAGGAACCCACTTATTGGTTTTGGTTGGTGTATTAAAATAGCTCCTAACTGCAGAGAAAAGAAGAGTTTAAGATTCAAATTTTAACTGGTAGATAGATGTGGATGGATGTTATGAACAAGGTTGAAAAGATAACCTCAAAACTCAATAATTTGTATACTGTACTGATTTTTAAATTCTCTTGTACTAAATGATATTTAGTGAATTGGACTTAAGAATAACACAAGCAAAAAGAATGAATAGTATTTTGAACAATTATTTCTTCAGAAAGAAAAAAAATAAAGGACCAAGGAAAAAATTTTAAATTATTATCACACCCTGCCTAGTTTGCTTGTTCCTTTTGATTTCTCCTTTAACAAAGGCTCCTATTGGAATAGCCACATAAAATATTTAACATGACTTAAAAGTATATGTGTATGCTTATTATATGTATATATGGCAACACTTTAAAGTTCCAGCTCTTTTGACTACTGAAAAGCTTTTTATATTTTTCTAAATCAATATTTATCAAGGCAAGATATAATTTCTAATAAGTGAATCATGCTGTATCTGGATATCTCATTTACAACATCAAAAACTTCGAAATGTAATTCCCAAATTTAAAGCTATATGCTTACCACTAAATGGTTCATGTGAGCGCAAATGGACAATTTTACCTCCGTAGTTTCTTTTAAAAAATACTGCATTTATTATAACAAAGTTCATGTTTGCCATGTCATTAGAACTCTCAGATCATCATATAATAATGCAAGGAGACCAAGGAGAGGGCATTAGTAAAAGACTGGGTCACTTATACAACTTTAAAATAGTTATTCTGAAAAGATTTGACTTGGATTACAAAACTTGCATGGTCCCATACATTCTCATCAATACATTTCTAGTTGTTCCTACCTCTGATGGGTTGTGTTGGAAAAGTGCCAACATCTGGCTGCCAAAAAAACAGTTCTTCCCATGAACATCCCTCACAAACAGGGAAAATAAAACCTTCTATTTCTTTCAGTCCTGGCTCTGCATTTGATTAGGCCATTGCCTAATTTTCACTAGACTTACTTTAACCAAGGGGTAGCTTTGGGCATAACAATTATTGAGTGTTGCTACTCATTAATTCTCTAGATACTTAAAAAGCATTTCAAATTTTAAATAAATAAAATCCATAAAATTATCTGTACTTCTGTGTGTGTGTGTGTGTGTGTGTGTGTGTGTGTGTGTGTGTGTGTGTGTGTGACAATAGATAAAAATAGGTTTTGGCAAAAAATGTAGGGTCCTTGCATTAGTTATAAATATGTAAAGTTAGGATCATGTCTTAAAATTCACTGAATATGTGCAGTGAGCCCGAATCTACAGGGCTTATTATCCCTTATAGATCCATTAGAAGTTTGCAGAATAGGTCATTCATTGTGTTATAGATTTTTCTAGTGCCACTGCCCACTGATTACTGAAGCTGTACTACTTAGCCAATATAATTGCTATTTTATATGTGATTTAATGATGGGTTTGTCAACTTAAAAAGAGAAATAATGGTAAATAAGTTCAAACTTCCCTTTGAAACATCACCCTGTAATTCTATTTGTACCAGAGGCAGAGGAAGGACCTGGAGAAGTAACAAGAGATTCTTAAAGTAGTGAGATTATTAATTACATATGATGTGTTCCTAGGCTGTTTTCCTTTTTCTTTCAAACTCAATAGAAGTGCTGAGTCAAAAAGTAAAAAATATACAAAGGTCCTATGAATGGAAATGCATGGATAAAGAAACAGCACTAACAAAGCACTGTTCTAATCATCAGAAAATTGGAAAATAAATCCAGTTCTTGGGCTACCTATTTCAATTGTAAACACTATGCAGGTACCTTAACTGTGGAATGCCTTGGCTTTCTATTTTACAGAATAAGATTAATATTTTCTACCTTCATGCTTCACAGAAATGCGCCTAGCCCCATATATATTACAATCAGAACTAGGTCTAAAAGCAGCAAAATGATAATATGTTACAATTTATTGATTGTTTACTGCATGACAGGCACTAAACCCATATATAATCTCATTTACTCTTCACCCAGCTCTATGAGGTTGGTATAATTATTATCTTATTTCACAGAAGATGAAAGTGAGTCTTAGAAAGATAGAATAATGTGCCTAGGTTGTGAACCTAAATAAGTTCAGATCCAAGACTTGAGCTTATGTTATTTAACACCAAATCTGTGAATGTTATTATTACTTGAATCTCTGAGATAAAGATAAACAAGCCACATAAATGTAAAGTTTTACTATTCCTACAGCATTACCCTAGAAAAATTATTTCAACTTGTTAATGGACAAATGATACATGAAAAAAACTTACATTCTTCCAAGTCAGTACTTAAAAATTTTCAGAAACCATTTCTTTTCCATGAGCTGGTAGAAACCAGACTTATATTTTATTAGAGTTAAAGCATGTGCCTAAAAATGTTTTAATTTCTTTAAATTAGAATAAATTTAAAATTTAATTAAACATATTTAATTAAATAAAAAGTGTGAATGGCTCAGAGTTGTTGATGGTGAGATACTGTTCTGCAGTGTTTGTAGATAATATAAAAGCCTTCTATATTCTCCCCTGAAGTGAAAAAAAGTAAGAAATAAAAAGCTATCAGGAAAGTTTGCTAGGTGTCAGGGTGGCAAGGATAACCACACTTCTCCAGCAAATTCTGAAGATGGCCACTTGTTTCTGAAGCTCGAATAAGAAATAAAATTATTTAGTAGAGTAGTAAAGAATTGGTGTTGGGGGTTTGGTGATGGAGAAAGAGAAGCCTCTGTGTGTGTGTGTTTGTGTGTGTGTTGAGGGGAGGGAAAGACACAGCTTTAAGACAATATTCTGGCCTATCTTGGTTTTATAAGCTTTTAAGTTGTGCAGCAATTGACAGAAATACAGAAAGGGAGAAAATTCTAGGCTTGTCCAAGCCAAAGCAGAAGGAAGGCTCCCAAACCCAGCTGAGAGCACCCAGAAGAGGCTGCGGGTCAGAGAAGCCTGTTACCGTGAATCGAGCTCCAGCGACGTTGTGGAGGTGTCAGACAGGTGGTCCCCTTCTAGCCCACTCCCGGCCACTCCAGAGTTTAACCAGGCAGAGCGAGTTCGCCGCTTTTTCTTTTCCTGTTCCTTGCGCTTCCCAGGTTTGCCTTTCTTTTTCTTGCCAGGTGTCTTGAGCGGCTGCTCTTTGTAAGTCTCCACTTTGTTGGTTTCCTGAGTTAAGTATCTACCCTCGTCATCAGACCCGAATCGAACTGGGTGGTTCTTTGTGTTGGGAGCAGGTTTGGAGTTAGGGGACACCTCCGAGGTAGCTCTGATTTCAGCTGTGTGAATTTCTGCAATCAGATTTTGAAGGAAGAATCGTCGCCGTAAATCTTGAATGGATTTCCCCTTGTCATGGAGGAGCTGGTGTTCAGACACAGCTCTTTTGCTTTAAGAAAAATATATTGGGGTGGGGGAAGGGAAGAAAACAGTTAAATTTTAGTTGTTGGCAACGAAGACATGACTAAATTCTGTTAGCTGTCTAATGGATCTACTACAAGCTGGGAGGGTAGCAACCTGGCTCCCAGGGAAGAGTAATGAGGGGTAAGGGAAAAGCTGGCACTTCAGAGGCTCCTGCTCCTGGTCCCAGTTCTGCCACTCACTAGGCTGTGATCTTTTGGGCCTCATGGGCCTCAACTGTATAAAAGGCAGGGGTCAGAGTCAGGATTTCTATGCTCTCTTCCCAATTTAAAATGCTACAGCTCAGTGATGCTCAGAAATGGACAGAGACCACTGAGCATCTCTTCACATTTTTCAGGTTCTGTTGGGAAAATAAATCCAGAAATCCCAGCCAGGGAAATAAAAAGGAGGCTGCTTCTACCTGAGCATTCTCCCAAGCTTGAAAACATACATATACACTGTTGCCCCATGACAAAATAATAATAATGAATCTCAAAGAATAGCAAGCTGTAAGAGTAAAAGCAAACAAAGGCTGAAGGATGAAGTGAGCTGTGAGACCTGTCTAGGAAACCATCTGACTAACAGACTGAATTTTAACATTTTAGACTACCAGCTACCAAAAGCCTACACTTGAAGGCCGTCAGAGAGAGGGAGAGGGAGAGAGAGAGAGAGAGAGAGAGAGAGAGAGAGAGAGAGAGAGAGAGAGAGAGAGAGAGAGAGCGCCAGCCAGCACATGTATTTTTCTGTAAAGTAGTGGGTGGTCTCCTTAAAATGGGTTTCTTTGTGTGCTTAAATTAAATGAGAGCACTCTATTTCTTCTATGCTTCACCTTTTCTTTTTTTACATTTAAAATTTCAGAGAGCATTCCCCTTAGTACGTAACTGAGAACTTCACTTTTCTCCTTGCTCTCTCTGTCTTAACATATCTCTAGGAACAAGTATGTAGGCATTTTTCTGCTTAACAACACTCTAATGAAAACATAGTAAACACTCTAATGAAAACATAATAAATAATTCTTTATGAAACTTTTAGATGATATTTTAACTCTTGCTTAAATGTCCATCATGCATTCTTTTATTACTTTGTGTGTACATTATTAACCATTATTAATACATTATTAAAACATTAATCAGTCATACCATTCCTGCTTCAACTCTATACTGACTCCAGTTTCTACCATTGGTGTAACCCTCCAAACTGACTTGTCCTCAAATGTATCTGAGGGTGTTTCACAGGGATACTTCTCTTGTGTTCTTCCTTTCCTGACACAGTGGTCTGGGACCCTTGTTGCCTTTGTTAGTACAACCTCTTTAACTCCTCAGAGAAATATGATAATAATAAGTAGCATTATTCCCCTTCCTCATTCTATACATGGGGAAAGAGAGGTATAGAGAGATTAAATGACTTGTCCACACAATGAGAATTAAATGAAATGTTCACACAATGAGAATTGGCAGATCCAGGGCTCTAGAAACTAGGTCTTCTATTCTAAAACCAAGATTGCATTTTCAGTTTCCTCAAACCTTTCTCCCACCAAAGCCAAAGCTGAAACGTCAACAGGATCCTACGTTGACTGAACAAGAGGGTCTGGGCATAGGGTAATAACCACAACAGTGGGCAAACTAGAAGGTTATCCATTTCTTTGAAGATCAAGCCTGCTGTCCAAAAAGTCCATTTTCATCACCAAAATAAGGAATTAGGATTCCTAGAGTTTGGATTATCACTGGATAAATGAGGCAAAGAAGGAATTAAGAGATGAAAATACAGTCATCATTTTTCTGGCTCTTCTAGCCAGAATGTCAGTTTCCTTTTAGTATTTTAGTGTGTGTACTGACTTTAAGCCATGTAGCTTGTTCAAAAAAGACATGACTTAATGGAAAGGAATTTAACAGGAGCCTGGTTTAAATGAGGCATGAAGGAGTCCCTCTTCCTTTCTGAAGGTGCCACATGTGACTAGATTAAAATTCACTTACTCTGTGGTAATAGTTAGTATTCTGGAAACTTTTAATAAGCTACAAGTTTGAGGCTTTGGTTTAATGTATTTATATCCTCTAATAACATTTAAAAATAATAGGACTCATATAATTGCATATTTCATAAGCACTGCAGTTTAATAAGTATTTTTCAGAAAAATATCACATTAAAAAGATGTTCTTAACCAGCAATAATTTATAGTATTGGGGGCTTTTATTTCTTTCTTAATTCCTGGCATATACCCTCCTCATTTGTATTGCTCTCCAAATGGATAATATAATCCATTCTAGCTTAACTCAAAGGCACAACCTTCAATGGTTGGTCTGTTCTAATCAAGCCACCATTGCTCATGCCCCCTCTGATGGGTATATATGCTTGCCATCTTGGCCAGCCTGTCAGCTGTGAGTCACAGTGCTTTCCTAACTCAAGAGCTGCATTTTCCCAGGATGGTTCTCATGGGAAATGCAGCAATCATTCTATCCCTCTATTTTATAAAAGCCAACAATATGACACAACTTTGTTCAGTTTAAAATAGTACATCTCTTGTGAGGGACAAAGCTTTGCATCTGCCTTTTAGGGGAAACTCAGTATATTAGAAAACACAAATTTTCTTAAATACTAAATCTGAAATCTTGTAAAACTATTTACTTAGTATTTCAAAGATTTCTGCATTTAACATACTGTAAAGAATGAATCTCTGATTAAGAGATTACATTATTAGATGGTCAGGAATATAATGGTATCTCTATAAACTAGATATATATCGGTAATGAATAATATATTTAAATTAAGGAGGTCTTCAACTTAGATAATTCTGGAATATTTAAGTTGTAAATATAGTCTCAGTAATAATCTGTTACTCAATATGTCTGCAAATATTACACAGCACAATGGTTTATGTGGCATTTATTATATACCTAAGTTACAAAATGGAAAAAAAACAACAACCAAGTACATTATGCCCTATGGTCTTCCTTGATTATTGAAAAAAATTGCAAAAATTTGGAGAAGATGCTTAGCACAGGTAACTCTAACTTCAGTCAAAACACAGCTCTTCTGCATTATAATCACATTCAAGGGTGTTTTTAGGGAGGATGAAATTTCTAAGGAACTATCAAGGAACAGAGGGCATAAAAGGTGATGGAAATTTCTCTTCCCACACAGGAAGAAGTAACATGCTTGTAGCTGATGCTAGACTCCTAAGGAAGGACTGTGCTTGAGAAGAAAAGTTCTGTGCTACATGGAAGAGACAGGGTTAGGGTGTTAGAGTTAAGATGACTCACTAGAAGTCCCTTCCAACCCAAATGACTCAGTCAAAAGTTATGCTTTTCATTAAGTGGAGTAGACCCAGTCTGGCTCCCAAGCAAATCAACCAATGATGTTTTAAGTTTCTGAATCTGCTGGGGTTCCCTCTCTAACCTAAACACAGGTATAGTCACCTGTCAAAAGCCTTGTTCATCTGTACAAGAACATCCTTAAGCCTCACTTTCCAATATTCAACTTGTCATGCTATAGCCTCATTAATTAAAATCTTTTGGATTAACAGGTCCAAAAGACTTACAACTTATAATTGCCTCCTTTCCATGCCTAGGAAGTCTTATTGTTATGGTAGTTTCCTCTCCCTTAAAAGTTAACACCTAGTTAAAAACAAAAACAAAAATCCAATACTTCTAAAGCCATTTCCTTAATACTTGGTGTGAAAATTGAGGAGTAATATGATTTGATTACATGTTAAAATCTCTTTCAAGAAACTAGCCTGATTTAGCATAATAGTAGACTAATGTTTTGTCTCGCACACAAAATTCACTGTTACTTGGCAACAATGCAAAAAAGACTTGTTTTTAAAAACTCCATTTGGCTATAATAATTGGATGAAACATCTTCATCTACTGATGATTTCAGCCTCCATGAAAAACCATGGTTGTAATGTGATGATCTATTACCCATTAACTATGAGAATGTTTTTGTGGTAGTTTTATAACCATCTGCTGAGTGTGAGTGTTTAACTACAATATTAGATTTCACCCACAAACAAAACTATAACAGTCTCTGGCTGCTAAGTGGTTTCTGATGTGTATTTTGTAAGGTGCGACAAAGAAAGAGTTAACAATAACCTTTAAGACAGCCTAGCAATACTTTAATGCCATAGCTGTGGATTTAATCATGGTTCATTTACTGTTTCTCAAAAGAGAAAACAGGTATTTCTTAAGCAACTTTAAAGAAAAAAATTGGCTCTGTTCCAAGATAGTATTTCTTAGCCAAATAAATACAGTATTTAAGTGTGCCTTTAAAAATTGTCTTCTTCTATATTTATATATTTGTATGAAATGATTGAATTTAGCACACGTGACAAAATGAGCAAAAAGTCTAAAGACAGTTTTCAGAGATACATTGGCAAAACATTGATTTGAAGAATACAATGAAGCTTTATCTTCAGTACAATGTTCTACACAATTTGCCTTAGGAAATTCATAATAGATTTTCATTTTGGTGCCAAGGTTCAGACATGTCTAAAGTAATTTCACTTAAGGATTTTCTACTCTAATAATAATAGACCAAGGGCACATATAAAACAGTTGCCTTTTTGTACACCCTTGGGAATTTACAAGAAAGCACCATGAACCTGATTGTAAATATTAGATACTGCTATTTTTACTGTTAGTGTAAAAGTTTCCTTAATTCCTTCTTCAGAGTCCAACTCTTCTCAATTCTCAAACTTTATCGTTTCCCCATCCTGAACACTGAGTCCGCAACTTAAAGATCACCCAAAGATGGTGTTACACACATCAATGGACTGCTAGGTCCAACAGATTATTAAGATGGTGCTATTCCACCACGCTTCCAACTTTTCAGTCATACAACATGGTGATAATTTCTCTCGTGTGCTCAGATGTATGATTATTTCCAAGTCGAAGTTATCCCTAAAAGAATCAGCAAGCGAGAATGCCAAAATACAAGTTTTCAGTCTACAATACAAATATTTGACTTCAGATTAAAGAACTGTTACCAATAATTCCAAGGGGGGGAAGAAAGTTTCCACACCTAAAACTCATTTTGGAATCAAGCGCTCTAGCTTTCCTGGACTGTATCAATACTAACGTTGGAGTCGTGCCACTGCAAAGTTGTTACTACTTTATTATATAATATGCTTTCATTATGTAATATGGTCCCCTTTTATATGCTTAAAATTATGTCATTCATAATAAAATTAGATGTAAGGTTTTTGCTTTTCACATACAAACTGCCACCCACGTTCAGTATGTATACAAGCGCGCACAGATTTATGTCCCCAGGATACCTCAGCTTTCTCCGAATTGCAAAAACTTCCCGGATCCTGAAAGTAACCCCTTTCTTTCACAAGAGTCAGAGGATCTTTTCCTAGAGAAGGTCCTGGAAAACACTCCCTCTTATGGAAACACACATTTTAAAAAAATCTGTCTTTCGCCAGTCTCCCTTAGAGGTTCAACCAGTTCTTCCCGCCGGGTTGGAGGATCCGGGCTCAGGCTCGGCAGGTAGCCGGATGACTCCTCTCTCCAACTCCGGCGAGGCGCATCCGTGACCGCGGTGAGCCCTCGGCAGCGTCCCAGCCTGGCAGCCTCCCCCCGCCTGGATCCCTAGCCCGGACGTGGGGAGGATGGGACACTTACAGCCGGCGGCCGAGCCCCTCCACCGAGCGCCCACAGGAGGGCACCGAGTAGCTCAGCAGGAACACCGCGACGCTCCACTGCTGAACCAGTCTTCGCAGCATCGTATCCGCTCGCGCTCGGGACCTGCAACAGAGTGGAAAGGGACCCGAGGTGTCAGTCCGGACTCTCCATCTCCCCGCGCCACTCCGCTCCCCCTTTTAGCCTGCTCTCAAACAGCCTCTTCAATATCCAGGGCATCTCCCAAGCTGCAAAGAAAAATAAAAATAAAACTTTTCTCTGGAGCCTCTCAGCACTTACTTATTTAGGAACCAGCGACTCCAACTGCGCTTTCTCCAAACCGCACGGGCGAAAAAGAGACCCAAAAGGGAAAAAATAAAAAAAAAAAAAGTAAAAAGAAATCCAGAGGCGCTTCCTCTGAAATAATAGCAAAAACGAGATGGTTTTATATATGCATCGATGATGAGTAGTGTGTTTACACGTCTCCCATAGCAATGTCTAATTAATCTGGCCAGCAGTTCTCCTGGGTTCGTAGAACAGGGCTAGCCCTCTCCTAAAAGAAGCAAGTCTCCCCCCTGAAGTCAGCTTCTTTGCGCACCAGGCCCTCTGGTTCCAGAGCCACTTGTAGCGAGCCCCACATATATATACATAGCCGTCCGTCTACCTCCTCTGGTGGGCTGGTTGCTTCCGGAAAGTTGATTCCACACACCCTGAGAACAAGTTTCAAGTGCGTGTGTCGTCGATCAGGAGGGCCAGGTGGCGGCGAGGGCGGGTCAGTCGCGGCGCGGAGGGGCGGCGGCGGCCGGGGCGGCAGGGCAGCCCCGCGTCACGGGCGGGGAGGCATGCTGGCCCGGAGGCGCAGGTTGGAGGCGAGTTGAAAGCCCGGCCGAGGAATGTTCACACGCTCCGAGGCAAACCTGC
>NW_007030367.1:155969-159300 GCF_000164805.1 Carlito syrichta | reverse complement strand
GGGCGGGCGGGCGAGGAGGAGGCGGAGGAGCGGGGGCCGGGGACAGCGGGCGCCCGGAGCCCGGCGAGAGGACCCGGGTCGCCGGCCTGGGACTTCAAAGAGCCGCAGGTTCGCCTGGCAGCTCGGGGCGCCAGACCCGGAACCCTCCTCCTGGCTCTGTCCTGGGCCGAGTGGGGAGCATCGGCCAGCGAGCGGGAGCTCTTTGGCTCGGAAGAGCGAGCACGGCTTCAGACTCCCGGGCGAGACTGCATTTCTCGCCGACTCCAAACAGCTGGGGACATCTGGAGCCCTTCCAAGAAAGCCTCGCACAGGATGAGGACCCTCACCCTTTTGAATTGTGGGGGGAACACTCCCGGGGCGCGCGCACGGCCTCTCTCGCCAGTGGGAGTCTAACCCACCCTTTCTCTGATACCCTGCTCTGTTGTCCCCTCCCCCTAAAAAGTCCCCGTTACAGAATCTGGGATGACTGTCTCCGGGTTGTTCCGCCGGCAGATGCAGCGGAACTATCGCTGTGTGTTGCCCTGCCTCCGAGCAGCGAAGGGAAAGCAGGGTTTCCTTCCGAAGCTGTTGGGCGGGGAAGAAAGGCTGCTCTGAATTACTGGGTAGTAGCATCTAGGAAAAGATTGCGGCGGGTGTGGACACCCGCCCCACGGGTCCTCTGTCTTGCCGAAAGGAGTGCGGGTGGCTGGGAAACCATTCAAGGGGTGTTTGTCTTCCAGACAAGCTTGCTGCTAGGTTTCATGACTCTCCGGAAGACTAGTGTGATTTAGAGATGGGAGATGGTTAAGGGGGTCTGACTTGTACCAAGCCTGGCTTTTCCGGGCGGTGTACCAAGGGTGGGTGAAATGGCGCCCCCGCACCGGCCCTGGCTCTTCGCGGCTCCTTTCCCGCGGGTTCACTGCGACTGGTTAGCGGATAACGTTTGCTGCTGAGTTTGGGTGGGGGGTGGGGTGAGAGGACACCTCTTCTCAGAAGCTCCTGTCTCCCTCAGTTGATTACTTTAAACTCCACACTTTAAAAAACTTGGCGTCCTCCCACTAATATATGTTATCTGGGAATTTCCACAACTCCCCTTGAACGTTTAAGAATATCTAAATGTTAAACCTGTTTGCATGGCATGAAAGGACAAAGTGTCAGCGCTCAGAAACATCAACCTTGGAGCCTCTAACACTTTCTGATTTATAATAAATTCTTTCCAAAAAGACGAAGGAGCCTTAATGTAATCATTAGATCTGAAGGGGGAAATCTGTAAAAAGAGTAAATCACAAATGAGCCATTTAACACTTGCAAGCTGTTTCACATGAAAATGATAATATTTGCTTCCACAATAAAAAATCCAAAGGTACTTAGCCAAGTTTCAAACTACCCAGAACTGACAAAGTCAACTCCCCCCGCCATGAAAGGTGAAAGCAAAAATCAGGTTGAAGACATCAAATCACTTAGATTGTAAATAAATTCATCATACTCTCAGAACATTATTAGTTAAAGACTGGCATCAATAGATGGCTTTGATTTATGTTGCTTTTTCTACTAATTAAACAACTTTAACCTCTCTTTCTCCCCCTCCTCTTCCTCCACCCCCCACACTTTTCTGGTGTTAATGGCAAAACATCTATCAAATATTTTTAGAATTTCCTCTCCTCCACAAAAAGAGAAAATATAGACACAGGAAAAATAAATAGTCTTTATATGCTCAGAATACCAAAGTTCTTTCCTAATTTACTACTTCACCTTTTTCTTGATTTACAATCTTCTCTCTGCTCTTCTCTGAAGGAGGGAGATCGTCTTGGCAGCCTGTCCCAGAAATAATTTTTTTGTTGTTCTTTAAAAAAGTAAAATTAAATGTTACATGAATTAAAAACTTCTTATAAAGAGACCTTTTCGTTCTCATTAAAGGCAATTATTAGAAAGCAGGCATCTCTTCCAAGCTGCCCTGCTTATTACTTTTAGCACAAATTCTTCCCAATATATACCCAGGACCCTGACTTTTTGCCTCTTCTGAAAAGGATATTTTCTGACATCATCATCTGGCTCCTAATATAACTGAGTAACCTCCATCATAATAATGCTGAGGACACAGGACTACACACGAGACACAGCAGGATCTATCCCTCCCCCCTTTTTTGAGGCTTAGGGATAGAACAAGTGCCAATGGAGGCTAAATGTTTGCTTAGGCCTTGCTGTCACGTAAATGCACCTTAGCAAATGGGAGGATTTGAAGGCCTGCCTTTAATCTGAAGTATTTCCATGTGAAGACAGTTTGGCATTGTGAGATCTACACCTACACGAATGCCTAGCCCATGAGCAAGCTGCAGACTTCCATCTTCCCATCCCCAGTGGTAGTTTATGACAGAATATTCCAATTTAAAAAGAAGTTTATTTTTAAAAAAAAGTTTAATTGTATTACTCTTCTTAAGTTTATGTTGAATAATCAATTAGTGTGCATTTCCTCTCATAACTTACAAATATAGACTAGCAATTTTTTTTAGCTTCTTCATCTTTCTCTTTTCTCTCCTCCCTCCTTAGCCCAAACAACAAATAAATGAACATTACAAACCAAATGTGTATCTATAGCTGTTTAAACCATGCATCTGGGCCCAGGAATTCTTTTACTACCAACAAGCATCTAGATTTAACATTTGCCGATCTGTAGCCCCAAGTTATATCTCTAAAATCTTCTGACACCAAACAACTAAACTCACTCCTTCTCTTCTCCCAACTTTTTCTGTTTCCATAGAAGAGTTGCACAATCAACTCAGGTAACGTTTCTCATTCGATTCCATTAGAATGGGCACTCATCACTTGCCTGGACTGAGACTGGAGGGGAGGCTGTTCCCAGCTGACTTCAAGGTAGCAGAAAAAGAAAAAGAGATTCATTATTTAAACCCCAAGTAAGGATAGGAAGGGGTGTGTTTGATTATGAAATCTCTTTTAGTTAGATGAGGGTAAGACTGAAACACAGGCCTTCTTCTACAGGAACCAGACTGGTTGCTAGCATATGGAAGAATTGCCTCAGAAGGAGTGCCTAGGTGGGCATCAGGCTGATGGGACCTCTCCCCCCCCAGTGTGGGCCTCACACACATCCTTATCCTGCCCTACTTCCGGGGCAATGTTCAGCTTCCCCTAGAGGAGACCCGAAAGCCCACCAGGGAAGCAGTTTCCCTGGGAGGAGACCACACCAATGTGAGATGATCTTTAGGAAATGAGGGTCCCTAGGGTTCAGTTCTCCAAGGTCAAGAACTTATACATCTCTTAAAGCATATCTGAGGAGTCTTCTCACCAGGCATAAACCGTGTGTGTGTGTGTGTGTGTGTGTGTGTGTGTGTGTGAG